>NC_057729.1:62568611-62570770 GCF_004010195.1 Chiloscyllium plagiosum | reverse complement strand
TTTAGATGTTTCAGTAAGAACAGAGAAGATGCTAAAAGAGGGGGAGGTGTGGCATTGTTGGTCAAGGACAGTATTGCAGTTGCAGAAAGGATGTTTGGGGATTCGTCAACTGAGGTAGTATGGGCTCAAGTTAAAAACAGGAAAGGAGAGGTCACCCTGTTGGGAGTTTTCTGTAGGCCTCCGAATAGTTCCAGAGATGTAGAGGAAAGGACAGCAAAGATGATTCTCGATAAGAGTGAGAGAGACAGGGTAGTTGTCATGGGGGACTTCAACTTTCCAAATATTGACTGGGATCACTACAGTATGAGTACTATACATGGGTCAGTTTTTGTCCAGTGTGTGCAGGAGGGCTTCTCAGCAGTGTGTAGACAGGCCAACAACAGGTGAAGCCACATTAGATTTGGTACTGTGTAACAAGCCCGGCCAGGTGTTAGACTTGGAAGTAGGTGAGCACTTTGGTGATAGCAATCACAATTCTGTTATGTTTACATTAGTGATAGAAAGGGATAGAGCTACAGCTGGGCAAGAGTTACAGCTGGGGAAAGGCAATTACGATGCGATTAGGCAAGATTTAGGAAGCATAGGATTGGGAAGGAAACTGCAGGAGATGGGCACATTAAAAATGTGGAGTTTATTCAAGGAAAAGCTCCTGTGTGTCCTAGATACGTATGTACCTGTCAGGCAGGGAGGAAGCTGTAGAGCTCGGGAGCCGTGATTTACGAAGGAGGTGGAATCTCTGGTTTATGGAAGAAGGTTTATGTTAGGATAAGATGTGAAGGCTCAGTTAGGGCACTTGAGGATTACAAGGTAGCCAGGAAAGACCTAAAGAGAGAGCTCAGAAGAGCCAGGAGGAGACATGAGAAGTTGTTGACAGATAGGATCAGGGTAAACCCAAAGGCTTTCTATAGTTGTTTAAGGAATAAAAGAATGACAAGATTACAGCCAATCAAGGATAGTAGTGGGAAGTTGCGTGTGGAGTCAGAGGAGATAGGGGAAGCACGAAATGAATATTTTTCGACAGTATTCACTCTAGAAAATGACAATGTTGTCGAGGAGAATACTGAGATATAGGCTACTAGACTGGGTGGGATTGAGGTTCACAAGGAAGAGGTATTAGAAATCCTGCAGAGTGTGAAAATAGATAAGTCCCCTGGGCCGGATGGGATTTATTCTAGGATCCTCTGGGAAGCAAGGGAGGAGATTGCCGAGCCTTTGACATTGATCTTTAAATCGTCATTGTCTACAGGAATAGTGCCAGAAGACTGGAGCATAGCAAATGTGGTTCCCCTGTTCAAGCAGTGGAGTAGAGACAATCCTGGTAATTATAGACCAGTGAGCCTTACTTCAGTTGTTGGTAAAGTGTTGGAAAAGGTTATAAGAGATAGGATTTATAATCATCCAGAAAATAATAATTTGATTCGGGATAGTCTGCACGGTTTTGTGAAGGGTAGGTCGTGTCTCACAAACCTTATTGAGTTCTTTGAGAAGGTGACCAAACAGGTAGATGAGAGTGAACCGGTTGATGTGGTGTATATGGATTTCAGCAAGGCATTCGATAAGGTTCCCCACAGTAGGTCATTATACAAAATGCAGAAGAAAGGGATTGTGGGAGATATAGCAGTTTGGATCAGTAATTGGCTTGCTAAAGGAAGACAGAGGGTGGTGGTTGATGGGAAGTGTTCATCCTGGAGTCCATTTACTAGTGGTGTACCGCAAGGGTCGGTGTTGGGTCCATTGCTGTTCGTCATTTTTACAAACGACATGAATGAGGGCATGGAAGGGTGGGTTAGTAAATTTGCAGGCGACGCTAAGGTCGATGGAGTTGTGAATAGTGACAAAGGATGTTGTACGTTACAGAGAGGCATAGATAAGCTGCAGATCTGGGCTGAGAGGTGGCAAATGGAGTTTAATGTGGACAAGTGGGAGGTGATTCACTTTGGTTGGAGTAACCGGAATGCAAAGTACTGGGCTAATGGTAAGATTCTTGGTGGTGTAGATGAGCAGAGAGATCTCGGTGTCCAGGTACACAGATGCTTGAAAGTTGCCACCCAGGTTGACAGGGTTGTTAAGAAGACAGGCAGTGTTTTAGCTTTTATTAATAGAGGGATTGAGTTCCGGAACCATGAGGTTATGCTACAGCTGTACAAAACTCTGGTGCG
>NC_057729.1:62555149-62568593 GCF_004010195.1 Chiloscyllium plagiosum | reverse complement strand
GTTAGAGACAAGAAGGTTGAGAGGTGACTTAATAGAGACATATAAGATAATTAGAGGGTTAGATAGGGTGGACAGGGAGAGCCTTTTTCCAAGTATGGTGACGGCGAGCATAAGGGGGCATAGCTTTAAATTGAGGGGTGATAGATATAGGACAGATGTCAGAGGTAGTTTCTTTACTCGGAGAGTAGTAAGGGTATGGAATGTTTTGCCTGCAACGGTAGTTGATTCACCAACTTTAAGTATATTTAAGTCGTCCTTGGGCAAACAAATGGACGTACATGGAATAATGTAGGTTAGATGGGCTTCAGATTGGTATGACAGGGCGGCGCAACATCGAGGGCCGAAGGGCCTGTACTGCGCTGTAATGTTCTATGTTCTATGTTAAGATTGTATAAATCTTGTTTACATTTACATTCTGTTGCATGAAACTTGTCTGAAAGTGGGATATGAGCAATATTCTCCTTAATATTATCTGCAGCGAGGACCCTGACCTATCTGAATGGTCCCCCTGCAAGGACAGAAAATGCTGTAAGTGAGGTGAGGCAGAAACTCAAATATCGTCATTTCACGATGAGTTGAGATGTGAAATGAAATCAGAGACATGATTCAGGGAGGTTCAAATGGCATGAACTTACAATCCATAGATATTCATAAATGTGAACATTTTTAACTTGTGTCCTGCACTCAACATAAAGTCTGTGGTACTCCTTACCCACTCCCCCAGAGTCGACAGTATGGTGCTGGAAAATCACAGCAGGTCAGGCAGCATCTGAGGAGCAGGAGAATCAACGTTTCAGGCATAAGCCTTTCATCAGGAATGTGGATGAGATATACATGGGAGAGGGGTGTGGGGTTTGGGGGGAAGGTAGCTGAGAAAGCAATAGCTGGATGAAGGTGTGGGAGAAGGTCATAGGTCAGAGGGGGGAGTGATGGACGGGTCTGGAGGATGGTGCTGAGTTAAGACTTGGGACTGGGATAATGTGGGGGTAGGGGAAATGAGGAAGCTGTTGAAATCCATTTCCCCACTCCCCCACTCCATCTTCTACATATAAACTGATATTTTCCTCACCACCATCAGTTCAGAGGAAGGGTCACTGGACCCATCATGTTTCCTCTGATTTCTCTTCACAGATGCTGCTAGACCTGCTGAGCTTTTCCAGCACTTCTGTTTTTGTATGAAGTCAGCGGAGCTCATGAACCAAGGACATCTGTTTCCAGGTGGTTTTAAGGTACCATACAATGGTCAGCTTTGCGTGGCTGTGTCTCAATGATTACTAGTTGTCTTTGCTGACCTCATTGGGGTTGGGGCTATCAAGGAGTAGATGAGAAATTGCCGAATGTGAAGGGTGGAGTTCTAACTGGGTTCAGAAAGGTTTCATTTTTGATTGAATACAGTCAGAAGCCCCTCTCTAATATGATGTCATAGGGACTTGGTGAGAATAAAGATGCTGTTTGAAGGAGACAGTTTTGGAATGTGTTCCAAACAATCTGTGCTGTCATATGTGTCAGATTCATGTCACTGGCACAGGATCATAGCACTGCAAGAAACTGTTTACTCAGTAAGACTCTCCTGGTTACACCAGTAAAGCTGCTATCTCCATCCCATACTAGCTCACTTAGAAATATAGATATAACAGCAGGAGTAGGCCATTCAGCTCTTTCAGCCTGCCCCTCAATTCAATGTCTTCATGGCCGATCACCCAACTCAGTCTGCTGTTCCCGCTTTCACTCCCAGACCCTTTTCCCTTTTGTCCAAAAAAATGCATTTACCTCCATCTTGAAAATACTCAATGTTTTGCCCTCAACCATTTTCTAAGACAGAGAACGCGAAGGATCACCACTGTCTGGGTGAAGATATCTCTCCTCACCCCAGTCCTAAATTGCTCACCCTGTTCCTTAGACTGTGGTCCCTGGTTCTGGATATCCCAGAGAATGATGACTGGACATACCTTGTCCTGAAGAAGGGCCTGTGCCCGAAACGTCGAATCTCCTGTTCCCTAGATGCTGCCTGACCTGCTGTGCTGTTCCAGCAATAAAGTTTCAACTTTGATCTCCAGCATCTGCAGACCTCACTTTCTCCTCCATACCTTGTCTAGTCCTGTTATAATTTTATATTTCCAAGAAAAGCCCCTTCACCCTTCACAGCCATGCGCCGGCCCCCCCCCCACCCCCACCACCACCATTCTTCTCCAGACTGACCTACTTTTGCACATGGTTCGTAACCTCATATCAGTGCAAATTTTAATTTTGAGCAGTTCGAGATACAGCCAGTCAGCGTAAACCAGGAAGAATGGAGTGATGATGGGTGAGTGAGTGTAAACCAGGAGGATGGAGTAATGATGGGTGAGTGAGTATAAACCCGGAGGATGGAGTAATGATGGGTGAGTGAGTGTAAACCCGGAGGATGGAGTAATGATGGGTGAGTGAGTGTTAACCAGGAGGATGGAGTAATGATGGGTGAGTGAGTGTAAACCAGGAGGATGGAGTAATGATGAGTGAGTGAGTGTAAACCAGGAGGATGGAGTAATGATGGGTGAGTGAGTGTTAACCAGGAGGATGGAGTAATGATGGGTGAGTGAGTGTTAACCAGGAGGATGGAGTGATGATGGGTGAGTGAGTGTAAACCCGGAGGATGGAGTAATGATGGGTGAGTGAGTGTTAACCCGGAGGATGGAGTGATGATGGGTGAGTGAGTGTAAACCAGGAGAATGGAGTAATGATCGGTGAGTGAGTGAGATCTACAGCCAGACTGAGTCTCAATGAACTTCAGAATGAGATGCACAGCATCCACTCCATCATCAATTTATATAATTGATATCAATGTCCCACTCCAGCTTTATAACTGCAGAAGGAAGACAGGGAAAGCCTAGTATTAGAACTTTCTCACATACCACCTGCCAGAAAAGTGCCCTCTTTCTCTTTAAGACCTAACCTCTACCTAACAATGCAGAAAAAATAATCTGCTAAAACAACAGATTCTCAACAGCGTCCTATGAAAGTCCAAAATATTATTGTAACTGAAATCGAAAATATATGTGAGATTACTACAAAAGCTACATTTCTTATTGGTTTGGTACGTTTATCCCCTTTAGATGTACAGCTGTAATATTCTGCATTCAATGATACAGATCTAGTGATGTCATTTGGTGCAATCCTTGTTATGTACTGCCATCTACTGGGCTCTTTCCAGATGAACAAGGACAACATCAAACTATCTCAATCAAAATTTTCATTGAAAGATGCAGAAACTCTCATTTGTATAGCACCTTTATTGTGATAAAATGTCCCATTATGATTCACAAGAACGTTATTAGACAACATTTGACTCCAGCTATTTTCACTCATGGGATGTGGACATCACTGGCTGGGCCAGCACTCATTGCCCATCTCCAGTTGCCCCTTGAGAAGGTGGTGGTGAGTTGACATCTTGAATCATTGCAGTCCTTGTGCTGTAGTTAGACTCACAAGACCATGGTGAGGTGGGAGGGGGTCGGGCGCGGGGAGGTGTTACAGAATTTCGACCCAGTGGCTCTGAAGGAACATGATATATTTCCAAGTCAGGATGGTGAGTGTTTTGTAAGGGAACTTTTAGATGTGATGTTCCCATGTATCTGTTGCCCTTATCCTTCTCAATGTCCTCTAATACATTTGTTCAAAAATTTGAACATGACATAGATTTAAGGAGTTTCTTAAAAGAGGAGAGAGCTGTAGAATGAAGGAGAGGTTTAAGTTGAGAATGTCAATGTTTAGGGTTTACAGTACTGAAAGTATAGCTTTCAATGGTAAAACAATTAAACCCAGGATCGCACAGCAGGCCAGAACTGACCAAGTACAGAGATCTCAGGAGTTGTTGCTTTTGAGAAGATAACAGAGATTGGGAGGGAGTGAGGACTGCAGATGTTGTAGATCAGAGCTGAGGGTGTGGTGCTGAAAAAGCGCAGTACATCAGGTAGCATCCGAGGAGCAGGAGAATCGACGTTTCGGGCATAAGCCCTTCATCAGAGATTGGGAGGGGTCAACCTATTAATAATTCTGAAAATAAGAAAAAAGGATTTGCATTTATGTTGCATTGTTGATATTCTAAGAATGTTTCAAAGTATTTGTATCTGAATAATTGCTTTTGATGAGTAGCCACTGTTATCAATTTATTTATCTTTGAGAATGAAGTGAATGACAATCCCTCCCAGCCTGACATGCACCAAACAGGAATGAAGCATTAATCCCTAATCGGTGCTGCCAACTAATCACACCTAGGCATCAACTTGGCTTTCCAAATGGCTTGAGCATCTTCAAGATAGAGAACACCGTGGGCGGCACGGTGGCACAGTGGTTAGCACTGCTGCCTCACAGCGCCTGAGACCCGGGTTCAATTCCCGCCTGGGCCTGTTGTTTCCACACTGTAATGTAATCTAATCTAATCTAATCTAATCTAATCTAAAATGCTCAAGGTTCCTGCTCTGGGTTGTGATTGACTGATCTCAGCTTGACAGTGAGAAGGTGTCATCGTTGACTAAGATCTACCGTTCGTGTTATAATCCAAATGTCTGCAGAATTGATAATTGCATGTGAAGAATTACCATGTGGAGGAGATGTCCAGAAAGGAGAAAGATTCTGTAAGGAGTAAAGCACTGCAACTATGAGGAACCTGGGGTAGGGATATGGTACCATGCAAGTGATCAGAAGCTATAATGAATTACAGGAATGGTAGTTGAAAGCAGGGCACAAGACAACATTCTTAACAAGTCATACTGTGGACAGCAGTAGTGTTGTCATCCTGAAAGGATACAATCAAATAAATCCGTAGACCTTTGTCATGTTAATGTAAGTGATCCAATAGCCAATTGCTTGTCAGATTGATTAATTCTGAGTTAGTTTAATTAAGGCAATGAAACACCTTACAAATTATGATAGCAGACATTGCATCACGTGTTGCTAGTGTAGCCTGCAACCTCACTGCAAACTAACTGCCAAGCAGAGTCACAGCATTGTATACACACAGCACATAGAACGTTTAAAATTTTCCGAGAGAATTTCTGTGAATTTCTGAGGAGTTCTCCATCTCCTTATCAGCATTCTATTCATAAGATAATAACACTCTGGAACTCCTTGGGCTTCTACCTGAGGAAGAGCTGACTGTGCTTTTGTTTAAAATTAAGGATCAGCTTTTTGTGCTGTAATCAGGGACATTATACCAAACACTACATCTGAATTACCTTCATCCTTCAGGAACATTTCAGTGATCCTCTTGCTTATAGTGTCACATCAACCTTTACTGTTGAATTTGTTTCACCATTGTCCTGGTTATCACACACAAGGGGAAGATGTCAGGAAGCTGTTCTTGTAATTTCTGTTTCTTGTAACCTCTTTCGGCATTCTGTAATTGTCAATGAAGTTACTACCTTTAGTCCTGACAAATCATTACCCAGAAATAAACCTACTCCCTCTCCAGGTGATGTTCTTACTACTTCAATAATTACCTCTCCTGATAATAAATTATATTCTAGTTGTACTTGGGCAAGTAAAATTTGTGCCCCACAAATGTCAGGCTATGACCATCACCAATAAAAGAGGAGAAAGTGAGGTCTGTAGATGCTGGAGATCAAAGTTGAAACTTTATTGCTGGAACAGCACAGCAGGTCAGGCAGCATCCAGGGAACAGGAGATTCGACGTTTCGGGCACAGGCCCTTCTTCATTCCTGAAGAAGGGCCTGTGCCCGAAACGTCGAATCTCCTGTTCCCTGGATGCTGCCTGACCTGCTGTGCTGTTCCAGCAATAAAGTTTCAACCATCACCAATAAAAGACAATCTAAACTACTTCCCTTTGACATTCAAAAGTCTTACCATCATGGAACTTCCAACATCAATATCCTAGGGGTAACCATTGACAAGAAATTCAATTGGCCACACCATATAAATATAATGCCTATAAGAACAAGTCAGAGGTGAGGTGCACTACTGCGATTAACTCACCCTTGGCTTCTGAAAGCCTGTGTACTATCTACAAGATACAAGTCAGGAATGTGATAACATTTTCCTCACTTGCCTGGATGGGTGCAGTTCCAGACACTTGACCTGGATTCCCTGGATATTGTCCAGATTGTGTTGCATTTGAAGAAGGACTGCTTCAGTATCTGAGGAATCGCAAATGGAGCTGAACATTATGCAATCATTGGCAAACATTCCCACTTCTCACTTTATGGTGGAGGGAAGGTCATTGTTGAAGTAGCTGAAGTTGATTGGGCCAAGGACACTACCCTGAGGAACTCCTGCAGAGTCATCCCAGTGCTGAGGTGACTGACCTCCAATAACCACAACCATCTTCCTATGTTCCAGGTATGATATCAACCAGCGGAGGGTTTGCTGCCTGATACCCCTTGATTCCAGTTTGGCTCAGGCTCCTTGATGCCACACTTGGTCAAATGCGGCTTTGATATCAAGGGCTGTCACTGCACTACATTTAACAACGATCAGGATCATGGGACTTGTCAGATTTTAGTTCAAGGAGTATATGTAGCATGATTTCCAAAGCAAGATTGGAACATAGGAACAGACTCAGGCCATTCAGTCCCTTAAGCTGTTCTGTCATTTAATGAGAACAATTTCTTGGAGAAAGTAATTGTTTTCAGATCCTCCCTCCCTCCCTCTGTTTCCCTGCCTGTTTCATAATTATTTCTGGGATGTTCTTTGCATCTTCTGTGGTGAATAAAAATATAAAATATCAGGTCAATTCATCTCCTAGTTCCTTATTTTAAATTATTAAATCTGCAGATTCTCTCTCGAGAACCTTACCCTAATTACTGTTTCCCTTTGTAAAATAGTTAGGTATCCCCAGCAGAATATCTAACTATCCATGTTCATATTTCTATCTAGTTTTCTCTTATATTCTAATTCTTCCTACTGTATTGAAGAAGTGACAAATGATCTCAATAAAGGGAACATGTCAATGTGCTGTACCCAAATCAACGTATTTCACCTGATGGCGCATTAATATTAGAATGCAGAATAAAACTCGTGGCATGGAGGACAGCATGGAGGACAGCATGGAGGACTAGCGAACAGAAAACAGAAGACATAAGTACAAAAGCTTTTGGTCAGAAAGATGGAATAAGTGGATGCTGAAATAACTCCACAGAGACTGACATCCCTTCGTCAAGTTACCCTTTATTTATACGTGGGTGGGTCTTGACACTGATCCTAGATTAGAGTGGTGCTGGAAAAGCACAGCAGGTCAGGCAGCATCCAAGGAGCAGGAAAATCGACATTTCAGGCAAAAGCTTTTCATTACTTCCCTTACAGCCAACTGTCAGAGACTATTACTGAGACTTGGTTGAGGGAAGGGCATGATTGGCAATGAAATATCTCAGGGTATAGATGATTCAGGTGGAATAGAGAGGTAGGTAAAAGGGGTGGAAGAGTTGCATTACTGGTCAGAGAGGAGATCACAGCTGTGCTGAAGAAGGGCACTGTGGAGGACTGGAGCAGTGAGGCAATATGGGCAGAGCTCAGAAATAGGAAGGGTATGGTAACAATGTTAAGGCTGTACCATAGGCCTCCCAACAGCAAGCATGAGGTAGAGGTACAAATATGTAGAGAAATCATTGAAAGGTATAGGAACAACTGGGTGGTGGGGATAGGAGATTTTAATTTTCCCAACATTGACTGGGATTCACTTAGTGTGAGAGGTCTAGATGGATCAAAATTTGTAAGGAGCATCCGGGAGGGTTTTCTGGAGTAGTATGTAAATAGTCCAACTTGGAAGGGGGCCATACTCGACCTGGTGTTGGGGAATGAGCCCGGCCAGGTGGTTGAAGTTTCAGGAGGGGATTACTTTGGGAATAGTCATCACAATTCCATAAGTTTTAGAATACTCATGGACAAAGACAAAGACAAGAATGGTCCTAAAGAAAGAGGGCTAAATTGGGGGAAGGCAAATGATAACAAAATTCAGCAGGAGCTAAGGAATGTGGATTGGGAGCAGCTGTTTGAAGGGAAATCCACATTCGATATGTGTGAGGCTTTTAAAGAGAGGTTGGTTAGAATGCAGGACAGACATGGCCCTGTGAAAATGACGGATAGAGATGGAAAGATTAGGGAACCATGGATGACAGGTAAAATTGTGAGACTAGCTATGAGGAAAAGGAAGCATATATAAAGTCTAGGTGACTGAAAACAGACGAAAATTTGGAAGAATATCGGGAACATAGGACCAATCTGAAATGAGGAATTAAGAGGGCCAAAAGGGGTTATGAAATATCTTTATCAAACAGGTGAAGGGAAATGCCAAAGCCTTTTATTTGGATATAAGGAGCAAGAAGATAACTAGAGAAAGGGTTCCACTCAAGGACAAAGGAGGAAGGTTATGTGTGGAGTCAGAGAAAACGGTTGAGATTCTTAATGAATACTTTGCATTGGCATTCACCGAGGAGTAGGACATGGCGGATGTTGAGGCTAGGGATAAATGTTTCATTACTCCAGGTCAAGTCAGCATAAGGAGAGAGGAAGTATTGGGTATTCTAAAAGGTATTAAGGTGGACAAGTCCCCAGGACAGGATGGGGTCTATCCCAGGTTATTGAGGGAAGCAAGAGAGGAAATAGGTGGGGCCTTAACAGATATCTTTGCAGCAGCCTTGCACATGGGTGAGGTCATAGAGTCATAGTCATAGAGTCATAAAGATGTACAGCACGGAAACAGACCCTTCGGTCCAACTCGTCTATCCCAACCCAATCTAGTCCAACCTGCCAGCACCCAACCCATATCTCTCCAAACCTGTCTTATTCAAATACCCATCCAAATGCCTTTTAAATGTTGCAATTGTACCAGCCTCCACCACTTCCTCTGGCAGCCCATTCCATACACGTACCACCCTCTGTGTGAAAACGTTGCTCCTTAGGTCTCTTTTATCTCTTTCCCCTCTTACCCTAAACCTATACCCTCTAGTTCTGGACTCCCCCACCCCAGGGAAAAGACTTTGTCTATTTATCCTATCCATGCCCCTCATGATTTTATAAACCTCTATAAGGTCACCCCTCAGCCTCCAAAGCTCCAGGGAAAACAGCCCCACCCTATTCAACTTCTCCCTATAGCTAAAATCCTCCAAACCTGGCAACATCCTTGTAAATCTTTTCTGAACCCATTTAAGTTTCACAACATCCTTCCGATAGGAATGAAACCAGAAATTGCACGCAATATTCCAAAAGTGGCCTAACCAATGTTCTCTACAGCTGCAACATGACCTCCCAACTCCTGTACTCAATGCTCTGACCTATAAAGGAAAGCATACCAAATACCTTCTTTACTATTCTATCTACCTGCAATGCCACTTGCATGAACCTATGATCCTGCACTCCAAGGTCTCTCTGTTCAGTAATACTCCCGAGGACCTTACCATTAAGTGCATAAGTCCTGCTAAGATTTGCTTTCCCAAAATGCAGGACCTTGCTTTTATCTAAATTAAACTCCATTGGCCCATCTGGTCAAGATCCTATTGCAATCTGAGATAACCTTCTTCGCTGTCCACTACACCTCAAATTTTGGTGTCATCTGCAAACTTACTAACTGTACCTCTTATGCTCACATCCAAATCATTATATAACTGACAAAGAATTGTGGACCCAGCATCAATCCTTGTGGCACACCACTGGTCACAGACCTCCAATCTGAAAAACAACCCTCAACCACCACTCTCTGCCTTTTCTACCTTTGAGCCAGTTCTGTATCCAAATGGCTAGTTCTCCCTGTATTCTGTGAGATCTAACCTTGCTAACCAGTCTCCCATGGGGAACCTTGTCGAATGCCTTACTGAAGTCCACATAGATTACATCTACCACTCTGCCCTCATCAATCCTCTTTGTTACTTCTTCAAAAAACTCAATAGAGTTTGTGAGACATAACTTCCCACACACATAGTCATGTTGACTATCCCTAATCAGTCCTTGCCTTTCCAAATAAATTTGCATCCTGTCCCCCAGAGTTCCCTCCAACAATGTGCTCACCACCAACATCAGGCTGACTGGTCTATAGTTCCCTGGTTTGTCCTTACCACCTTTCTTAAATAGTGACACCACATTAGCCAACCTCCAGTCTTCTGGAACCACTCCTGTAATCATCGATGATACAAGTATCTCAGCAAGAGGCCCAGCAAACACTTCCCACGGGCTGATCTTGCTGAGGTATTTGAATCATCATCGATACTATAAATATACTGGAGAATTGCTCATGTTGTCCCTTTGTTTAAGAAAGGTAGCAGGGATAATCCAAGTAATTACAGACCTGTCAGCCTGACGTCAGTGGTGGGGAAGCTGCTGGAGAAGATACTGAGGGATAGGATCTATCTACATTTGGAAGAAAATGGGCTTATCAATGATAGGCAACATGGTTTTTTGCAGGGAAGGTCATGTCTTACCAACTTAATAGAATTCTTTGAGGAAGTGACAAAGTTGATTCATGAGGGAAGATCTGTAGCTGTCATATACATGGACTTCAGTAAGATGTTTGATAAGCTTCCCCATGGTAGGCTAATGGAGAAAGTGATGTTTCATGGGTCCAGAGTGTACTAGCCAAATGGATCGAGAACAGGCTGGGCAACAGGAGATAGACAGTAGTAGTGGAAGGGAGTTTCTCAAAATGGAGAACTGTGACAAGTGGTGTTCCGCAGGGATCCGTGCTGGGACCACTGTGGTTTATAATATAGATAAATGATCAGGAGGAAGATAAGGGCGTCTGCTTAGCAAGTTTGCAGATGACACTACAATTGGTGGACTAGCAGATAATGAAGGGGACTTTTAGAGAATGCAAAAGTGTATAGATAGATTGGAGTTGGGCAGAGAAATGGCAGATGGCATTCAATCCGGGCAAATGTGAGGTGATGCATTTTGGAAAATCCAATTCAAGAGTGAACTATGTGGTAAATGGAAAAGCCCTGGGGAAAATTGATGTACAGAGTGTTCAGGTCCATCGTTCCCTGAAGGTGGCAACATAGGTTGACAGAGTGGTCAAGAAGGCATATTGCATGCTTTCCTTCATCGGACAGGGTACTGATTACAAGAGTTGGCTTGTTATGTTACAGTTGTACAAGACTTTGGTTTGGCCAAATTTGGAATACTGTGTACAGTTCTGGCTGCCACATTACTAAAAGGATGAAGATGCTTTGGAGAGGGTGAAAAGGAGGTTCACCAGGCTGTTGCCTGATATGAAGGGTGCTAGCTGTGAAGAGAGGTTGAGTAGATTAAGATTATTTTCCTTAGACAGATGGAGGTTGAGGAGGTCCTAATTGAGGTCGACAAAATCTTGAGAGATATAGACAAGGTAGATAGTAAGAAACGTTTTCCCAGAATGGTGCACTCAGTTACTAGGGTTCACACGTCCAAGGTGAGAAGGGAAAAGCTTAAAGGAGATATGTGTGGCACATTCTGTATGCAGAGAGTGGTGGGTGCCTGGAATGCGTTGCCAGTGAAGATGGTAGAGATGGGCACGACAGCGTCATTTAAGATCAACAGATACATGAATGGGTAGGGAATGGAGGGAGTGGGGACTACAGATCCTTAGAAAATAGGCGACAGATTTAGATAGCGGATCTGGACAGGCACGGGCTTGGAGGACCGAAGGGCCTGTTCATGTGCTGTGACCTTCTTTGTTCTTTGTTCTTTGAATAGAATGTTTGACTTTCCTGTTTATATCTGTCAGTCAAGACTCCCTGATTGGACCAGATTCATAGACCCAGTCAAGGGTTTTGAGAGTCTGAGCAACCTGTTCCAGCTTCTAATTTGTACATTCTTGTATATTTTTATATGCTATGCCAACAGTTACAGTCGGTCCTTGCTGCAGTAAATGCCAAGATATAAATATTACAAAAATATCCAGGATAAGCCCTTGCCTTTTTCAACTTTGCCTTTTGTTTCAGGACAGCCAACATCCCCAGTGCAGAGCGGGATCAGCCAGCATCCCCAGTGCAGAGCGGGGACAGCCAGCATCCCCAGTGCAGAGCGGGGATCAGCCAGCATCCCCAGTGCAGAGCGCAGAGCGGGGATCAGCCAGCATCCCCAGTGCAGAGCGGGTACAGCCAGTATCTCCAGTGCAGAGCGGGGACAGCCAGTATCTCCAGTGCAGAGCGGGGACAGCAAGTATCTCCAGTGCAGAGCGGGGACAGCCAGTATCTCCAGTGCAGAGCGGGGATCAGCCAGCATCCCCAGTGCAGAGCGGGTACAGCCAGTATCTCCAGTGCAGAGCGGGGACAGCCAGTATCTCCAGTGCAGAGCGGGGACAGCCAGTATTCTCAGTGCAAAGCTGCAGAACTGGGCAGAAAGGTGGCAAATGGAGTTCAATGTAGCTAAGTGTGAGGTGATTCACTTTGATAAGAGTAACAAAAAGATGGAGTACTGGGCTAATGGTCGGATACTTGGTAGCGTGGATGAGCAGAGGGATCTTGGTGTCCATGTACACAGATCCTTGAAAGTTGCCACCCAGGTAAATAGTGCGGTGAAGAAGGCATATGGCGTACTGGCTTTTATTGTTAGAGGAATTGAGTTCCGGAGTACTGAGGTCATGTTGCAGTTGAAAAAGACTCTGGTGCGGCCGCATCTGGAATATTGTGTGCAGTTTTGGTCGCCATACTATAGAAAGGATGTGGAGGCATGTAGAGCGGGGACAGCCAGTATCTCCAGTGTAGAGCGGGTACAGCCAGTATCTCCAGTGCAGAGCGGGGACAGCCAGCATCCCCAGTGCAGAGCGGGGATCAGCCATTATTCCCAGTGCAGAGCAGGATCAGCCAGTATTCTCAGTGCAAAGCTGCAGAACTGGGCAGAAAGGTGGCAAATGGAGTTCAATGTAGCTAAGTGTGAGGTGATTCACTTTGATAAGAGTAACAAAAAGATGGAGTACTGGGCTAATGGTCGGATACTTGGTAGCGTGGATGAGCAGAGGGATCTTGGTGTCCATGTACACAGATCCTTGAAAGTTGCCACCCAGGTAAATAGTGCGGTGAAGAAGGCATATGGCGTACTGGCTTTTATTGGTAGAGGAATTGAGTTCCGGAGTACTGAGGTCATGTTGCAGTTGTATAAGACTCTGGTGCGGCCGCATCTGGAGTAATTTCTTATATTTCTTATATTTCTAACATATATATACTGTAAATAATTGTAAGATAATGTAAGTGTTTTTTCTTTATTTCTCTATATTGTATCCAACGTTCTGTAACTCGGTACCTAAAATGGCACAGAGTGGGGTGACTTTATAAACTTTTCACTGTATTCCTGTACTTCTGTAGAACATAGAACATAGAAGAATACAGCGCAGTACAGGCCCTTCGGCCCTCAATGTTGCGCCGATCCAAGCCCACCTAACCTACACTAGCCCACTATCCTCCATATGCCTATCCAATGCCCGCTTAAATGCCCATAATGAGGGAGAGTCCACCACTGCCACTGGCAGAGCATTCCATGAACTCAC
>NC_057729.1:62524146-62552640 GCF_004010195.1 Chiloscyllium plagiosum | reverse complement strand
AACAGGGTGACCTCATCTTTCCTATTCCTAACCTCAGCCCAAACTACCTCAGATGGCAAGTCCTCATCCATCGTCCTTTCCACCGCTGTAATACTATCTTTGACAAGCAATGCCACACCTCCCCCTCTTTTACCCCCACCTCTGACCCTACTAAAACATTTAAACCCTGGGACCTGCAACAGCCAATCCTGTCCCTGTTCTACCCATGTCTCCGTAATAGCCACAACATCGAAGTCCCAGGTACCAACCCATGCTGAGTACACATAAAAATAACCTTAATATGACAGTTGTGTTCCTCTGCAACCTCACACTATAGAAAATCACCTTATGGAAAACCGCTAGAGAGCATTGAACTGTAGAAGATCACTTCTTGAAAGTAGCTATAGTTTTTCAGTAAAAAGTTCATGTTATCCAAACAACGTTCACAATTCATCAATCGTGTTATAGCCAATTCACGTTAATGAAACACCCATTATAGCAGATCAACCTAAACTTTAAACAGCTGATCTTGATATTGAAACTAACACAATAATAAACTGGCCCCAAATCAAGTGCCCTGTCTCCTCCTACATGAATACCTTCTAATGGGATATTTTACCTGAATAACACTTGCTTTAAAAATGCTATCAATTAATGATTCACAGTTTTATTCAAATATTACCATTGAGAATTATCTACACTGATTCAATTTAATTGAATGAGCTTAATCTTTGATCTATTAAAACACTTATCGATGAAGTTTAAGAGTGAGGCGTAAACTGTAGCTGGAATTGAGAATGATTTGTGAACTTAGAATGTTTAACAGGCCTCTCTCAGCCAATCCACTATTGTCTTTAAACCCTCCCCCAAACACCAGGACCCAGCAAGGTCCAATAGACAAGCTGCAAGACCAGAATCCTCTTCTAAACTCACAGTCTGTGGAATCTGCTCATTATTCTCTCATTCTCAGCTGTCTCCATAAACCTCATGCTAAAAGAGTGAACTTTGTTTGATAAAACTACATAGATAAATACTCAGGGCTTTCCCATCTAGAGATGGCTGATGCTTGAATTCTGGGTCAGATGTCACAGTCTCATGACACATGGTAGGTCATTTAGGCCTGAGCTGAGGAGAAATGTCTTTACTCAGAGAGTGGGGAGCCTGTGGAATTCTGTGCCAGAGAAAGTAGTTGAAGCCAAAATCCTGAATGTTTTCAAGGAAGAGTCAAATATTGTTCTTAGAGTTAAAGGGATTGATGAGTCTGGGGAGGAAACAGGAGCATGATAATGAGGCATGATTCATAATGAATGGTCCAGCAGACTGGAATGGCCTACTCCTGTTTCTAGTTTCTGTGTTTCTTCATTAGAGTAGATTTAAATACAGGTGGACTGCAGTGATTCAAGAAGGCAGCTCACCATCACCCTCTCAAGAGCAATTAGGGACAGTCAGTAAATGGTCAACCAGCGATGCCCACATCCCCCAAATTAATTTTTAAAAATTCACAAAATCAGAAAATGACAGAACAGAGAAAGAGGACATAGTCTGCATCATGCCTGGGCCAACTCTTCGAAAAAGGCAATGTTCCTCTTCTTTATCTGTAGCCCTGCATTATTTCCTTCTCAAGTATTCATTTATTTGCGTCTTCAAAGTCATTATTGAATCTGTTTCAGTGGTTCGACTGTATCAATGATTTTGAATCCAGTTCAGATTCTGACAGACATTATGTAATGAGAACGCGATTGATGTGCACTGTGGGTGTGATCAATGAACAACTTATCAATATTTTTACACCCACACCTCAATCTGACACCTCTGCACTGAACACCATGAGAAACCCCGGAAACAAACAGCTCCAATTTAATTTTGTCAAATTTATTTCCACAGCAAAGGCAACATTTTTGATTAACCCCACCACCCCCACCCCAGCAGTGGGAAATGTTACTGTGATTTCCCAGGACTAATTGCCCATGTTTCCAATTGAGACATTAAGTTCAAATCCAGAGAATCAACCCAATAAATGGAATCACAGATTATTTTATTGATAAATAATTCACAGAAAAAATACTTTTTCAATTCATTCCTTCTGAAAAGAGATCTCAAGCTGAGAGAGTGAAAATGAAAAGGTATTTGATTAAGAGGTGACTCTTCCTCTGATTACAGACACTGGCATGGATTCGTTTTGCATTGAGAAACGAGTCTTCAGATTTATTAATTTCTGCTTCCCCAGCATGTTCTGTAATTAATAGCAAAAATCACACTTGCCATGTTCCCTGTAACTCAAAAACGGCAATGAGTGTCAGTTTACTCCCTAAAGGTTTGTATTTGATGTTGAGAAACTTAGAAAATTTGAAAAAGACCAGATTTCTATCAGTCAAATATAACATCAAGAAGGAAGTGGTGATTAGTGAAACTAGCCTTTAGTTTTAAATATACTGACTATTCAAAAGAATAGGAAAGGAGTTACAGAATTTTGAAATCCTGAGAAAGAATGAATTTGAATGAGAGATTGGTCAGTCTTAATTTGAGAGAAGAAGCCAGTTTGTTATAATAATGCAGCACAAGAGGAACTGGATGTAGGAAGAAAATGAAGACTACCTATCCTAGATAAATAAAGGACAGACACTGGAAATCTGAAACAAAAACAGAGAAGATCAGCAGGTCTGGCAGCATCTGTGGAGAGAAAAAGCAGTGTTAATGTTTTGAGCCCAGTGATCCATCTCCAGAACCTCTCCTGGATATGTTTCCTTAACAAGAGTTTGGCTTGTGATTGATGCACCAGGGCATATACAGATTGGACACAGCTGAACCAGCAACCAAACACAACAGCTTTTCTCTCTCAAAAAGAGAAGGCCAAGGAATGACTTGATAGATGTCTTTAAGATGGTGAAGTGATTCAGCTGGGTAATTGTAGAGACAATATTTGATATTGGTGGGGTGAGTGGGGGGGTTGGGGGTTGGGGAGGGGGAGGAGGGTAGGTGTGGAGGCAGCCAGCCATAAACATGAAAGAGTCCAACTTGGGAAAAACAACTTCACCCAGAAAGTAATGAACTGTTCCAATCACTACAACAGGACTGGTCAAAAGTTCCAAAGGTGTGCAGGTTAGGTGGATTGGCCATGCTAAATTTTCTCTTAGGGTCCAGGGATGTGCAGGATAGATGGGTTAGCCATGGGAAATGCAGGGTTATGGGATAGGGTGGGGGTCTGTTGTCTGAGTGGAATGCTCTTCAGAAAGTTGGTGCAAACGGCCCCTGTAAGGGCTCATTGATTTTGTGATTTTATGATTCTATGATTGGTTGAGGTGAATAGCAGAGATAAAATTAAGGGATAAGTCTGTATAAAGAGGGCAATACATTGAGAGGGTGAGATGAAGAGTGAGAAGGGGCTTATGTGGATGATAACTCCCAGCATAAAATCCAAAGGCCTACTCCATTTATTCATTCACAGAATGTGAGCATCACTGTCTGGGGCCAGCATTTATTGCCCATCCCTAATTGCCCTAGCGAAGGTGGAGCTCATAAAGTAATTGAGTAATACATTATGGAAACAGGCCCTTCAGCCCAAACTAGTCCATGCTGACCATGGTGTTTACTCAGCTCATTCCATTCGCCTGCATTTGGTCCATATCCCTCTAAACACTTCCCATCCATGTATCTATCCAAATGTTTTTTAAATGTTGTTTTTGTACCTGCCTAACCACCTACTCTGGCAGCCAATTCCATACACGCACCACTCGCTGTGTGAAGAAGTTGCTCTTCATATCCTTCTTAAATCTTTCCTCTCGCTTTAGTTTTCAATTTCCCATCCCTGGGAAAAAGATTATATTGCATTCATCCCATCAATGCCCCTCATGATTTTATGCACCTCAGTAAGGGCACCCCTCATTTTCCTATGTTGCAAGGAATAAAGTCCAATCCTGGCCAACCTCCCCATAACTCAGGCCAACTAGTCCTGGCAACATCCTCGTAAATCGTCTTTACACTATTTCCAGCTTAACCATGTGTTTCCTGTAACAGAGTGACCAAAACTGTACACAATACTCCAAGTGCAACCTCACCAATGACTTATACAACTGTAACATAATGTCCCAACACCTATACTCACTGCCTCGACCAATGAAGGTTAGCATGCTAAATGCCTTCTTCTCCACCCTGTCGACCTGTAAGGCCACTTTCAATGGACTATGTACTTATACTCCTAGATCCTTGTGTTCCACAACACTTCTCAGGACCTTACCATTTACTGTATTAGTCCTATCTTGGTTTGACTTTCCAAAGTGCAACCTCTCAATCATATCTGTATTGAATTGCATTTGCCAATCCTCAGCCCACTTACCCATCTGATCAAGATCCCTCTGTAATTTTTGATATGCTTCCTCACTTTATTTTTCTGCATCATCCACAACTTAATAATCATGCCTTGATTATTCACATTCAGATTATTTATGTAAATAACAAATAACAAAGTTTCCAGCACCAACCCCTCTGGCACACTAGGAGAAAGTGAGGACTGCAGATGCTGGAGATCAGAGTCAAAAGTGAACTGCTGGAAAAGCACAGAAGGTCAGGCAGCATCTGAGGAGCAGGAGAATCAACATTTTGGACATAAGCCTGATGATCCTGATGAAGGGCTTACGCCCGAAACATTGATTCTCCTGCTCCTTGGAAGCTGCCTGATCCGCTGTGCTTTTCCAGCACCACACTCTCGACCCTGTGGCACACCATCAGTCACAGGCCTCCAGTCCAAGACACAACTTGCAACCATCATCCTCTGCTTCCTACCATCGAGCCAATTTTGAATCCAATTAGCTAGCTCTCCCTGGATCCCATGCAATTTAAACTTCATGACTAGCCTCCCATGTAGGACCTTGTCAAAGGCCTTACTACACATTCCTGATGAAGGACCTATGCTCGAAACATCGATTCTCCTGCTCCTCAGATGCTGCCTGACTGCTGTGCTTTTCCAGCGCCACACTCTTCTACTCTGATCTCCAGCATCTGCAGTCGTCACTTTTTCTAACAGTCCACATAGACAACATCCACTGCCCTACCCTCATCTATCCTCTTGGTTACCTTTTCGAAAAACTCTAAAAGATTTCTCAGACATGAATTCCCACTCAAAATTCCATGCTGACTATCCCTAGTCAGACCTTGATTCTCCAACTGTTCGTTGATCTTACCCCTCAGTATCCTCTCCAACAACGCCTCTTCAAGGTGAGATGCCTTCTTGAACCTCTGGACTATTATTGGACTGTATATTTTATGTAAGTTCTTTCTTATTCATTCATGACGTATGGGCATCACTGGCATTTATTGACCATCCCTAATTGCCAGAAGTGTAAACCAGATTGCTGTGGGTCTGGAGTCACATGTAGGCTAGACGCGGTAAGTACTGCATTTTTCTTTCTGACAGTCATCAGTGACCCAGATGGCTTTTTCAGAAATCAAACAAGGCCTTTGAGGAACAAAAAGCAGAAAGAATGTAAAAAATAAATTAGGAGGGCTACAAGGGGTCATGAAATGTCCTTGGTAACTTTTACCTCAAATCAATATATATGTATGTTGGGATCAAGAGGGTAACTAATGAAGGGGTAGATCCACTCAAAAACAAAGGAGAGAATTTATATATGAAATCAGAGGAAGTGGTTGAGATCTTTAATGAATACTTTGCATCAGTAATCATTAAGGAGAAAGACATGGGTGATGGTAAATTTAGAGAGGGATATGTTAATATTCTAGGGCATATCAGTGTAAAGAAGGAGCAGATGTTGGGAGTCTTGAAAAACGTTAAGGTGGGTAACTTGGCAGGGCCTGTTGGGATCTATCCCAGGGTACTGAGGGAGGCAAGGGCAAAGGATTGCTGGAGCCTTGACAGAGATGTTTATATCCTCTTGACCCCGAGGTGAGGTCCCACTGGACTGGAGATGAACAAATGTTCAGTTTGTTCAAGTATTGTTCTATATTTAATAATTAACAATGGTTCCATGGTCATCATTAAACTCTTAATTCCAGATTTTTAAAATTGAGTTCAAATTCTCCCATCTACCATGGCAGGATTCGAACCAAGGTACCCAGAACATTACCTCGGTCTCTGGATTAATAGTCTAGTATTAATACCATGAAACCAGTGCCTCTCATGATCTGAATAAAAGTTGTCCTGTTCCCTCAGTCTAGGGTTGGCCAATGATTTAAGAAATTAAAAGATTTGCTACATCTCTCGGTGAATTCTTATTTATACATCAGATAGAGGTACTCCCAACTGTTGTAAAAAACAGGAGTTTTACCAGTCCAGAATTAAAAAGATGCAGTGCAGTTTTGTAAACTGTCAAGTTGTAAGTAATCCTCAAGACATGATTAAACCATGTCTGATTCCTATAATAGTTCTTGAAGAACAATTCAGTCATATACTGGTGAATTCAGTCATATACTGGTGAATTGTGAAGGACGACGAGTTGAAATGAATAGATCCTCACCATTATAGATGTGATGACTCACTTTAAGGTTGTTCCCTTAAGAATAATCAAGGTTAAACTGGAAGTGATAAATCTCCCACAGTTTTTCACTCATTATACTCTACCAATAAAAGGATCAAACTTTATATTGAAACTGTTTCAAGATACCATTAGTAGTTGACATGATTTGGAGAACCTGGTGTTGTGTGATTTTTAAATTAGTAGTTGAGGGATTAAACAATTGTAATGATGCTTTGGAGAGATAGAACAAACTCCCAAAACCGTGATCAAAACCTATTGTTATGAATCTCTAAAGGATTGGGACAAAGGATTACATTTTCTCTTATTTACAACGAGAGATTCTGCAGATGAATCTACTGGCTTCAGTTAATTTGAATTAGTTTATGACCATGACATAAGACGACCATTAAAACTGATTGGAGGTAAGTTGCTAAACCAAAAAAAAACAAGTTGTCAACATCAGAGAATGTGATGACAGTTCTCAAAAGGATTACATGAGCATGTAGAATTGCACGGAAACATTTTAAAACTTCCCAAAACAAAATTAAAGAATTGGCAGATAAACATGCAACAATCAAAATGTTTAATGATTTGGAGGTGCTGGTGTTGAACTAAGATGTACAAAGTTTAAAAATAAAATCACACAACACCAAGCTATAGTCCATCAGGTTTATTTGGAAGCACTAGCTTTCAGAGCGCCGCTCCTTCACCTGATGACAACCACCTGGTGAAGGAGCGTCGCTCCGAAAGCTAGTGCTTCCAAATAAACCTGCTGGACTGTAACCTGGTGTTGTGTGATGTTTAACAGAATGTTTAGAGAGGAGATGAAATTTTGGTACAGTCATCTTTATAAGGTGAGCCATTTAAATCACAATTCAGTGATTCCTGCAAAGTAATTGAAAGGGTTAGTCAGGTGACATATTTAATTGATACTCTTGATCATAGGAAAAAGAATTGGATGTGACACAATCAATTGTGTCATATGAACTTGTTAAAACAGTACTGTCATAGTCAAGACAATAAGAATGTACAGGAGTGTTGAGTAGTGAGTGTAGTCGAGGAGGATATCAGAAAAAGGATAAGAGCCAAAGAGAATTGGATAATGTCCAAATTAAACATTCTATTATTAGATTAACAATTTTGTTGATATTAGAGATTTATAGAGTCATAAGGTCCTCCAGCATGGAGACAGGCCCTTTAGTCAAAAACAGGTCAATGCCGACCAAAATGTACATCATCACTAACCCCATTTCCTTGCACTTGGTCCATATCCTCCAAAGGCGAAAGTGAGGACTGCAGATGCCAGAGATTAGAGTCTAGATTAGAGTGGTGCTGGAAGAGCACAGCAGTTCAGGCAACATCCGAGGAGCAGTATTTGCTAGCAGCTCATTTCAAACGCGTACACCGTCTGTGTAAAAAAGTTGTCCCTCAGGTTCCCTTTTATTCTTTCCCCTCTAGCCTTAAACTGATGCTCTCTAATCCTCAATTCCCTAACCCTGGGAAAAAGACTGAGTGCATTCACTCTATCCATGCCTCTCATGATCTTATACACCTCTTTAAAAGTCGCCCCTCAGTCTCCTACACTCTAAAGAAAACAGTCCTAGCTTGTCCCTATAAATCAGACCATTGAGTCCAGGCAACACCCTTATAAATTTCTTCTGCACTGTTTAATAACATCCTTCCTATAACAAGGTGACCAAAACTGAACACAATACTCCAAATGTGGCCTCACCAATGTCTTGTATAACTGCAACATAACTTCTCAATTTCTATACACAGTGCTCTGACTGATGAAAGCCAGTGTGCCAAAAACCTTCTTCACTGCCCTGTCTACGTGACTCCACTTTCACAGAACTGTGAACCTGAACTCCAAGATCCCTCTGTTCCACTACACTCCTTAAGGCCCTACCATTCACCATGAAACTTCTACCTTGATTTGACTTTCCAAAATGCAAGACCTCACACTTATCCATATTGAATTCAATTTGCCATTTCCCGGCCCTCTTCCCCAGCTGATCATGAACCTGCTGCAATTTCTGATAACCCTCCTCACTGTCCGCAATACCTCTCATTTTAGTGTCATCCGCAAACTTACGAATCATGCCTTGTACATTCTTATCCAAATCATTGATACAGATAACAAACAGCAATGGGCCCAGCACTGACCCGTGAGGCATTCCACTAGTCACAGGCTTCCAGTCTGACATTCTGCTATTACTTTCTGCTTCCTACCATCAAGCCACTTTTGTAGCTAATTTTCCAGCTCACCATGGATTCCACGACAGCCATTCTTTTAATATCTGGAAAAAGGTCAGAGAAATATAATGAGATTGCTCAGAAAATACAGAGAACTTTATGAAGATACACTTAGATGTACCACATTAACTAAATACTATATGGATGTAGGTAATTCCATGCATGTTAGAGAATCAACTGATTGAACAAAGTCAAAGTAATTGAAGTTCTCTTGTAGAATTCACTCCTAAAACAGTTGGTTTAATTAGATTCTGTGCCGACTATAGGAAAATGAATGCAGTCACAGAGATGGATTCAGACTCTATTCCTAGACTAGAAGATTGTATTGATAGGGCTGGTAGTGCATCATTCTTATCAAAAACTAATTTGTTAAAAGGATAATGACAACAAAAGCTAAGGAAATTTCTGTATTTGTCACACCTAATGGAATGTACCAATGTCAAGTTTTGCCATTTGGATTTAAGAACGTATCAATCACATTGCAAAGATTAATGAATAGCATTATAGCTGAAGTATTTAATTGTGTAGTTTACTTGGATGATAATGTTGTGCAGTGTAATACATGGAAGGAATGTTTGGAACAGTTAGAAAACCTCTTTACACAATTACAGTCAGCTGGTTGGTGTAAATTGAGCAAAAAGGGAGCTTGCAAAAGCCAAGTAACTGGGACATGGTGTGGGATAAGGACAAGTGTCACCCAGAATGGCAAAAGCAGACGTTATAATTGACTTTCTCGCTATTAAAACAAAATAGGAGCTAATAGGGTTCTTGGGAACGTTTGGATTTTATCAAAAGTTTGTCTTTAATTTTAGTATAGTTGCTTTGCCTTTGAGTAATTTGCTGCATAAACAAAGGAAGGTGATCTGACTTACAGAATGCCAAGCAGCCTTTGACAAGCTAAAAGCAATTTTAATGAATAAACCTGCTTTAATTGCACCTAACTTTGACAAACTATTTGAAATAGTAGCAGACAATAGCGACTTTGGGATTAGAGCAGTACTCTTACTGGATGACAATGCTGAAATGCAAAAGCCCATGGCTTACTTTTTGAAGAAATTGAACCGACTTTAACAAAGATATTGCATTATTGAGTAAGCAGCATAGTGTCTTTATCAGCTCTTCAACACTTTGATGTTTTGCGTTAGAAGTGGATACTTTGAAACTGTTATTTTGACAGACCATAATTCCCTGAGATTTATTGATTATTTAGAAAAGAAGCACCAAGATTGTTCAGATTGAGCTTAGATCGACAGTGATTTAACAAAGAAATTGTAAATATTTCCCAAAAAGAAATTGTCATTGCTGATGCCTCATCTTGAATGTAAATTTAGGAATGTGACCAAAAAAGTTGAAAAATGAATAAGAATCTAATGGGAGGAAGAAAGAAAGTCTGTGAGTTTTGTGTTATTAACCTCATCATGAAATGCATTTTCTTTAAAAATGCTGTTTCATGTTTCTGAAAATGGAGGTATTTTGGAACCCTTGCTGATATTAAATTATTTTAATTTTGTTCTTTTATCAATTTTGAATTATGAATGGGAAATAACTAACAGACTTGGGGACAGATTCAGTTAAAAAGAAAAGAACAGCCCAGGTCGACAGGCTGAGGCTCAATTAAAAGATTCTAACAGTCATAGCAACAATCAGCAGGCCCTCCCACCCACACCCACACCCACACACCCACCTCCCGAGGGTGAGTGTTGTGTTTAACCAGATTGCAGAATTTGGCTAATAATGAGGTCAGTACCTGGGAGTTGGTTCGAGCAGATTTGGAGCAGACCCTATATTCAAGGAGATGGCATTTGTTGTTGGTGATTCAGGCCTCGGGGAGAGTCAATCAGTTTTTTCAGGGTGGAATCAGAATTAAAGTTGTTTTTTTGAACAATGTTTTCTGGGAGATGGTTCTAGAATACTGCTGAGATGGTCTGAAACCTCCCTGCCTGATCTGACACAGCAGTGTCCAGAAACCCAAAGAGAAGTAAACTGGGTTGAAGTGTTTTTGGTTCAGTGATCTGAGAATGTGATCCTGATCAACGATTCAGCGGAAACACAAAAGGAGTCCACATTTATGCCTGTGAGCAACGCATTGTGAAAGTCATTTCAGTAATCTGGTCAGTTTTGTTATTTACTTTTATTTATCCCGTCACTGTATTTTGTTTTGTATGAATGGTAATGAAAACAAAAGGTTTTAGTTTAAAGTATAAAAGTTAATCAGCTCATTGTGCAGTTTAATTGTCTCTCAGTTAATATTTGTATTTCATAAATTGTTAAGTTTTTTCTTTGAGATACAAAACCTGAGTCTGGTAATTAATTATTCCCAAGGTTTGGGTTTGGATATTCAAAAGTCTAGTTAGGAATTATTGCATTCATTATTTAGGGATATTGGATAGTTTAATGTTATGTTGTGAAGACCAGAGGTCAAAGGCTACTTTGGTTTGTCTGGCTATCTCCATGTTGTAATACTAAACCTATCAATATCTCTCTCTAACTGATCAGAGTAAGTTGTGTTTCACCGATTTGCTGGTGTTCTTCAAAGATGTATCAAGCAAAGGTAATGGGGGTAATCTGGATTCCGGAAGACATTTCACAAGATGCCACACACAAGGTACAATCATGTGAGGTTAGGGGCAATGTATTTCCTTAGATAGAGGATGTGCCAACCAACAGAAAGCAGAGAGTCAGGATAAATGGATGTTTTGCTGGTTGAAAAGTTATAACTAGTGGAACACCATAGGGTTCACTACCAACTATACAATCTATAATAATGACTTGATTGCAGAGATAGAAGGTACTGTAGCCAAATTTACAGATTACACTAAAATAAATGGAAAAGTAAGTTGCAATGAAGAAATAAGAAATTTACAAATGGGCCAAATGTGTGAATTAGCCAAATGTGGTGCATGAATTTTAATGTGCATAAGTGTGAGGCTATTCATTTTGGTCAGAGAATTACAAAGACAACTTGTTATCTAAATGTAAGAGAAATTTCAGAGTCCTTCAGTGCAGAGAGATCCATGTGTCCTCATTCATGAATCACAGGAAACTAGAATGCAGGTACAGCAGGTCATAAGGAGGGCAAATTGAATTTTGGCATTTATTGTTAATGGAATAAAGCATAAAAGCAGGGAGTTGTTGTTGCAACTGTACAAAGTGTTAGTGAGACCACACCTGGAGTATTGTGTGGTTTTGGTCCCCAGATTTGAGGAGGGATATAGTTACATTGGAGACAGTTCAGACAAGGTCGTTTTAATATGGAACATTTTGTGAACAAAATTGAATTGAACTACAAACCAAATTCCCTTGGTCTGCCTCACTTGAAGTGTTCTTAATACATAAACTGGTCGAAACATCTAAAGCACGGACAACATTGACATCCCTGAGTGGTCTTTGCTTTGAAGGGTTTGGAAAACCTCCAAAGTTGAACCCCATCAACCTTGAACGCTTGAACAGATGGCCTCCTTCCTTTCCCATGTGGTTGACGATGCCCTCCAATGCATCTCCTCTACTTCACGCACCACTGCCCTTGATCCCCACCCCTCCCAACGCAACGAGGGCAGAACCCCCAGGTCCTCACCTTCCACTCCACCAACCTCCGCATACATCACATCATCCTCCGCCACCTTCAAACAGACTCCATCTCCAAAATTATATTTCCCTCCCCACTCCTATCAGCGTTCCGGAGAGACCATTCCATGCACGACTCTCTCGACTCCCACCCCACCCCACCACCAGACCACACTCTACTCCTGGCACCTTTCCCTGCCCACTGCAGGAAGTGCAAAACCTGCACCCACACCACTCCCCTCACCTCAATCCAAGGCACCAAGGGATCCTTCACATCCATCACAAATTCACCTGTACCTTTACCAATGTCATCTACTGCATCGTTACACCCGGTGTGGTCTCCTCTACATCGGGGAGACAGAAAGCCGTCTTGCGGATCAATCCAGAGAACATCTCTGGGACTGCCGCATCCACCAACCCCATCGCCCCATGGCTGAACACTTCAACTGCCCCTCCCACTCCATCAAGGACATGCAGGTCTTAGGCCTCCTCCACTGCCAAACTGTTACCATCCGATGCCTGGAGGAAGGGTGTCTCATATCGCGCCTTGGAATCCTGCAAAAATACAGGATAAATGTGGACTTCAGCAGCTTCCTCATTTCCCCTCCCCCCACACTATCCCAGTCCCAAGCCTCCAACTCGGCACCACCCTCCTGATCTGTGCATCACTCCCCCCTACCTATCACCTTCTCCCTCACCTTCATCCACCTATCGCTTTCTCAGCTACCTTTGCCCAAACCACACCTCCCTCTCTTTTATCTCTCAACCTCCAGCCCACAAGCCTCATTCCTGATGAAGGGCTAATGCTTGAAACATTGATTCTCCTGTTTCTCAGATGCTGCCTGACCTACTGTGCTTTTCCAGCAACACATTCCTGACCCTGATCTCCAGCATCTGCAGACCTCACTTCCTCCCACTCGAACATCCAGCCTGATTCTGATTTCCAAGGGAAGCTGCCCCTCGTTACTGTCAGGTGGGTGGGTAAAAGAGGGTAAAGGTTTTCCATCAGTGATTAGCTAAATATTTCTTACATGAGGAGGTTTATGGTCTGATGTATTATGGTCTTATAGATAACAGTTAATTGCATAAAATGGCTTTATTTCTTTGTTTGATGAGCCTCTAAGATGGTTAAGCTCAACAAACAAAATCTCTACTTGTCTTAAACCCAGGGGCACTTGCAACATTTCATCTCTTAATTTTCATTGATTGAAACATTTCTTAAGGTTTTACAGACACTAAATACCTGTCAAAGTATATGCCATTACTTTCTTTCCATTATTAATTCCACGAACTCACTTTCTAGAGAACCAGCTCTCACTTTAGAATGAGCAGTCACAGAGATAAGATGGGCTAAATGGCTTTTCCTTTCGAAAAGTTATTTGAATGATAACAGGAAAAACCTCAAAACAATTCCCATTCAGCCACTGGTATATTAATTCAATTTGATTTAATTGAATTGATTTATTATTGTCACATGTAGATTAGATTAGATTAGATTACATTACAGTGTGGAAACAGGCCCTTCGGCCCAACAAGTCCACACCGACTCGCTGAAGCGCAACCCACCCATATCCCTACATTTGCCCCTTACCTAACACTACGGGCAATTTAGCATGGCCAATTCACCTGACCTGCACATCTTTGGACTGTGGGAGGAAACCGGAGCACCCGGAGGAAACCCACGCAGACACAGGGAGAATGTGCAAACTCCACACAGTCAGTCGCCTGAGGCGGGAATTGAACCCGGGTCTCTGGCGCTGTGAGGCAGCAGTGCTAACCACTGTGCCACCGTGCCGCCCACTTTACCTAGGTAAAGTGGAAAGTTTTATTTTGCATGCAGTACAGCCTGATCTTACCATACAGAGTGAACTAGGGTAATAGAACAGAGCAAGGAATGCAATGTTACAGTTGCAGAGAAGGTACACAAAGAGTGAGGTCAACATTAAATTTGAAATTTGAGAGGTCCTTTTATAAGTTAATACAAGTAGGGAAGAAGCTGTCCTTCAATCAGTTAGTTTGCTTGTTTAAACTTTTGCACCTTCCACCTGACGGGGGGAAGAGAGTATTACTGGGTTGACTCGGGTCTATGAATATGTTGACTGCCTTTCTGAGGCAGCAAGCAGTGTAGGTGGAGTCAATGGATGGAAGATTGGTTTGCATGATGAACCAAGCTGTGTTCACAACTCTCTGTAGCTTCTTACAGTCATAGGCAGACAGTTGCCAACCAAGCTGTGATACACCCAGATAGATATTAAAAAGGAAGGCTTCTGAAAAGGCTTCAACCAACATGTGGAATGTGAAAATATCTCCATTACAATTCTGCACTGGAGTGTTGAGCTCATTTTGGGCTTTTGGCACTTGCTGTGTCTTTCCTTCTCGGTTTGAATCACATTGCGGTAGGAATTAGGAAAAGGTTTGATAAAATAGATGGTGACAAAATGTTTTTGTTTATGAAAAAGACCAGGACTATAGCATCAATGTCAGGTAATCACAAATAAATCCAGTGAGAAACTCAAGAGGAGAGTGGTGAGAATTGGAAACCTGCTCCCACAGCAGAGTGGTGGAGCTGAATAGTATTGAGGCAATTCAGAGAAGCTGGAAAGATGAAAAGAATGTGCTGACTGGGTGAGATGCAGTCAGGTCAGATGAGGTGCTGGTGGAACTAAAATACAGGTTTATTGCAGTTAGACAGAATGGCCCATTTCTGGACTGTATCATACCGTGTTACTCTAATCTTTCATAATGAAATTGTCATGGAGTTATGTCTTAACTGGCCTCACAATCACAGATTAGAATGATATCGTTGTATTTTTGATCATAAACGGTGCGAAGAATTTCAGACTGAACAGAAAATGTCTCAATAACTCGATGTTCAGTCCAGCAAATCAGAATCTCAGCACACTGCCCCCAGCTGGACATGGAAGGTACAGTATTATACAGCACAATGCTGTCAGGTGTATGACCAAGAACAAGAGAGGAAAGGGAGAGGGAGTAAAGGGTAAATGAATTCTTCTGAATTCTAATGAATATAATCCCAGTCTACTCAGTCTCTCCCATAACCCACTCCCTCAACTCTGGAATCAACCCAGTGAACCTCCTCTGTAGCCCCTCCAGTGCCAGTGCATCCTCTCTCAAGTAAGGAGACCAAAACTGCACGCAGGTGTGGCCTCACCAGCACCCTGTACAGCTGCAACATAACCTCCCTACTTTTAAACTCAATCCCTTTAGCAATGAAAGACAAAATTCCATTTGCCTTCCTAATTACTCGTTGTACCTACAGACCAACACCTGCCAAAATGTATGACTTCACATTTACTAACATTGTATTCCATCTGCCAGACCTTTGCCCACTCACTCAATGCATCTATGTTCCTCTGCAAAGTTTCACAGTTGTCTGCACACTTTGCTCTACCACTCATCTTAGTGTCATTGGCAAACTCTGACACTCTACACGTGATGCCCAACTACAAATCATGTTTATAAATTGTAAATAATTGTGGTCCCAACACCAATCCCTGAGGGGCCCCCTAGTCACTGATTGCCAGCCAGTATATTGTGTTCCACATTGGTCTGAGGAGCTCTCTCACAAGTCAGCAGACAGATTTGGAGAGGGGAGCTCCTGTCTGTATCTGGGACAGGTCAAGGAGCTTGGAAGGAGCCTGTGAACTCTCAGTGTGTAAGAGTCAAGGCAGCTTCCCAGAATACCTGGCACAGAGCTCCAGAATTTGACTTTGACGGTCACAAACAATGGAATAGAAGCATTTCCTCCTGATGATCCCTGCAGAAGGAAAGTGGATTCAGTCTACAGTAATGATGGCAGATAATGCAACAGTCTGACCTGTTTCCCTCTCCCTGTCACATGGGGCTGCAAAGGGGGCTGTGATATAAACAGTTGTGACCTGGAATAGCTAGCATCAGCTACATCCTGAATGTATTTATGGGTCAAGACTTGTCACACAGACCATCATTGCTCCTTGTCATGAGCTATTGATGAGCCCAAGTCCTTGACCAGCAACTGGTACAGTGTAAAATAATGGATTGAAAATCACTCATCTTCTGCAACACACACCTACTTACAAATCTACATGTCCCCACACACACACACACTCTCATACACAAACTCTCTCACACACACACACTCACACACACACACACACACTCACACACATACTCACACACACACACATATAGAATCCCTACAATGTAACCCAACAAGTCCACACCAAACCTCTGAAGAATATCTCACCCAAACCCATTACTCTACGTTTAAACTTGACTGATGCACCTAACCTGCACATCTTTGTGAGACTCAGGGAAGAAACCAAAGTAAGTGGGCGGCACGGCGGCACGGTGGTACAGTGGTTAGCGCTGTTGCCTCACAGCACCAGAGACCTGGGTTCAACTCCCGCCTTGGGCAACTGTCTGTGTGGAGTTTTCATATTCGCCCGTGTCTGCGGGGTTTCCTCATACAGTCCAAAGATGTGCAGGTTAGGTGAATTGGCCACGCTAAATTGCCTGCAGTGTTGGGTAAAGGGGTAAATGTAGGGGAATGGGTCTGGGTGGGTTGCTCTTCGGAGGGTCGGTGTGGACTTGATGGCCAAAGGGCCTGTTTCCACACTGTAAGTAATCTAATCATATCCAGAGAGAAAGCCATGCAGGCACAGAGAGAACGTGCAAACTCCATACAGGAAGTTCCCTGAGGCCGGACTCAAACCCAGGACCCTGTTTCGCTGAGGCAGCAGTGCTAACCACTGAGCCACCATGTCATCCCAGTGTCTACAGCCACGCACACCTGCATACGCACGCACTTACAGAAATCCAGGTAATAAAACCCAACAGGTGAAAGTGAGGACTGCAGATGCTGGAGATCAGAGCAGAAAATGTGTTGCTGGAAAAGCGCAGCAGGTCAGGCAGCATCCAAGGAGCAGGAGAATCGACGTTTCGGGCATGAGCCTGAAGCCCTGAAGAAGGGCTCATGCCCGAAACGTCGATTCTCCTGCTCCTTGGATGCTGCCTGACCTGCTGCGCTTTTCCAGCAACACATTTTCAGATAAAACCCAACAGTCAATATCATCAAAATGTCACTCGTAATGAATATTTAGAGCTCCAAGAGCTGCACTCTCAGCTTTCAGCACAAGAGGGCAGCAATGTCTCAGTATTCCACTGATAGTCCACTGCTGGGCCAGCTGAGATTTGCAGCATGTTGTTTATTTTGGTTCAGGCTTCCACAAATTCAGTGATTCTTCATCTGCTGTTGTCTCACATTTTCTATTTAGTTTTTAAAATGTTCAAGTTGTCTAAGAAACTGAATGTTAGTCGGTGAATCATTTTCAAAATAAAATGTTTGAAATAATTCCACAGAGGCTGGTATCCTGTCACACGTTCACCCTTTATTTACACACAGAGAGAGAGAGCTTGACACTTGTGCAGCCTCGTCAGAGCGAACTCCCAGAGAGGGCAGAACCCCTGCCATTCCTGTCTATATCTGTCAGCCAGGGCTCCCTGATTTGACCAGATTAACAGCCCCATTCAGGGAACTCAGATTCTTTAAGATCTACCTGACTGACCTTATTGCAATCACTGACTGAGACCAAAGACATAGTCCAGTTCTTTTTCAAGTAGCTCCTCCTGGGGTTTTTTAGCACCTGTTTTAGGTTCTTCCAACTCTGCCTTTGATATGGACGGCATGTAATATACAGTAGCTCGCCTTTTGTGTCCCAGGCATCTCAGAGGAAATTCATTCTTTTCTACGAGCAGTGAGGCAATAACATCCTCTCTGTCCATCTCAGATTCTAAGGTTTCTTTAAGACTAGATGGAGAGAGAACTCACGGGTCCTGCCAGACTTTTTGACTGAACTGAGAAGCCAGACATGTTTTGCTCCCACACCGTTTGTGAGTTTGCAGTTTTCCTACGATCCACATGCTTGTTCAAGACCCTGCAACCACCTACCTTTATACATCACTGGACCTGACATTATATTGACCATGCCTCTGACTCATATAAGGCCATTCCTGTGGTTCCTACACCGATCTTTATCCCCTGAAGTAAACTGTCTCTCTCACTCAGAGAAGCTTGCATCCAGTATTGGTGTTCCTGATGTCATTTCACCCTCTGCCCCAGGTCCGGGAAGATCAGATTTAACCTGGTGTGGAATCTTCTGTCATTAGCCACTCGGTTGGAGCTATCCCTGTAGTTGTATGAGGGGTGACCCAATAATCAAATAGGAACTGGGACTGTATTGAATGAAGCTGTAGGCCTGCCTGCCTTCAGTGTTTGGACTGTTCTTTTCACAAGGCCTTTGATGATGGATTGAATAGAGCTATCTAATGCCATTCGACTATTGGAAATATGCAAGTTTGCTGATGGTAAACAATGTCCCATTATCTGTGACCAACATGTTTGGGAGTCTGTGTACTGCAAAAGATGCATGGAACCTCTCTATCATTGTTCCTGTGTTTGACAAATTAATTTTATGCACGTTCAACCATTTTGAAAGGATGTCCACAACATCTGGAACATTGAGCCCATGAAAGGAGCTGTATAGTCAATGTGTAACTGAGTCCCGGGTTTACCCCGAATGTGTGGGGGTTTCTAGCCTTGTTGTTCCTCTGGTCACGAGCCACCAATGTGGTTATGTCTGTATCCAGTCCTGGCCACCAGACATTACTTTTCACCAACATCTTCATTTTGGAAACCTCTGGATGACCCTCGTGGAGTTCAGCCAGTATTTGGTGGTGACCTTTGCTTGGGACAATGACTCTTTCACCCCATAATAATATGCCAGTATCTACAGTGATCTGGTCTCTCCAGGTCCAGAAAGATTTCAAATCTGGGATGACGGCTATTTGGTTTCCCCATCACCTCCAGCTCTTTCAGTTTAGCCAATACCAGATCTTTCCGTGTTCAAAGTCTGATATTGTCAGCTGTGACTGGAACTGTGTTCAGAAAATGTAAAGCCATTACGGACTCTTCCAGTGGTGGTACCCCCAGGGGTGTATCTGCTAGTGGGAGGCAGCTCAACGCATCCACATTCGCTACTTGGTCTCCCGGACGGCATTCCAATTGTAATTATTTACATACTTAGTATTACACCCCATCATTGAATTCAGCCTGAAGCTAAGGGTATCACTGCCTTAGCCTCTTTAAGTAGACATGGCAGTGGTTTGTGGTTCATTATTATCACAAATTTACACTCGTTAAAGGTATTGACAGAAATCCCCGACTCCAAATAAGATTGCCAAACCTTCCTACTTTACCTGAGTGTATTTACGCACTGCATTAGGGCGGCACGGTGGCTCAGTGGTTAGCACTGCTGCCTCATAGCGCCAGAGACCTGGGTCCAATTACCTCAGGCAACTGTCTGTGTGGAGTTTGCACATTCTCCCGGTGTCTGTGTGGGTTTCCTCCGGGTGCTCTGGTTTCCTCCCACAGTCCAAAGATGTGCAGGTCAGGTGAATTGGCCATGTTAGGTGAAGGGGTAAATGGAAGGAAAATGGGTCTGGGTGGGTTGCTGTTCGGAGGGTTGGTGTGGACTTGTTGGACCGAAGGGCCTGTTTCCACACTGTAAGTAATCTAATCTAATCTAATCTAATCATTAGTCAATGTCCTGGGTGCATATGCTATCAGACTTTCCTCTGTATTGGTCCACCCATGAACTAAAATTACCCCGCTGCTGTACAAGGAGACATCACATGTCAATGCCAGATCATTCTTGGGATCATAGTGTGCCAATACCTTAGACAATAATGGCTGTTTCTCCACTTCCCTGAAAGCTATGGCTTGGCTATGTGACCATTTCCAAGACTGACCCTTTTTTAAGAGTTGAGGCAAAGTTGTCAGGATGGAGGCTATGTTATGTATGAACTTTCATAATAATTCACCAGCTCAAGAAAAGACCTAAGCTCCAGTGTAGACATGGGAGCCAGGACATCTTTGATCGCCCTCATGAAAACATCCAATAAGTGTAACCCAGTCTTGTCAACTCAATAACCCAAGTAGGTCACTTGGGGTGCCTGGATCACACATTTTTCCTTCTAAGATGTACATCCACCTGGGAGAAACATTCTATGAGAAACATGTGTTGCAGAGAGAGCATGTGTATGGAGTATGACATAGAGAAGATATCTGTATGGGATGTGTTATATGTGTGTGTTATAGGCAGAGCATATGTATGGAGGTATGTTATGGAGAGGGTATCGCTTTAGGGTAAGTAGGTATCTATAGAGGGATATCTCTTGCTATTTTCACGTAATCAGGGACATCCAACTATAGGTCAAGAAAGAGAGAATGAATTCGCTGTTGTGAGATATTGTGTTATGAGATATTTTGTTTGGGTGATCTTTATTAACTCACTCACCAGCTTGCTTAATCCATTAATACCGGGTTCCCATTCATTCATTCATAACCCTTTATTAACCCATTATTTACAATAACATGGTTTCAACCATGCATTCATAAAACAGTGGTTCTGTCTGGACAGATGCATGAGTAGGTGGGGAGCAGAGGTACACATCCAAATTTAAAAACAATCCTTTCAAACCCATTACTGCATTTCCACACCTTATCAGCAAACAGAACAATACCACCTCCATCAAGTCTCAATGAAGCATTATAATCTTCATCAGCCCTGACCAACCATCTCCTGGACCTGAATGGATAAAGTACCCATCAAATACCTTTTACCTGGGTCATGATCCCTTTAAGAAACTAACTGACAAATCAGTGCTTGCATGAAATTGCATGAATGAATGAAACTCATACCAGCAAATCATAAATAAATCTCACCACACAGCTGCAGTAATCAGTTTAATATCCTTTATTCTTTTATCACGATTTCTAACTTATTTAGAGCATATAGGCCTAGTATTTTTAGTAACATTTATTAATTTAAAAGACAAAACAACTGACACCTTGTGATTATGCAAGCAAACCAGACAGACATTGTTAATCCCATCAGAATTAATCCATCAGGATTGTTGTTCCAGAAGCAGGAAGTGTGGGACCGTCGAGCAGAAGGCTGTCGGAGAGGTCACGAGGTCACATATTTGGGCGGTTACCGACCAGGGATATACAATGGGGCACAGGTTTCTGGTACAGAGCCTGTCCCTGTTTCTCAGAGGGGAAGGGGGAAGCGGGGCAGAACTTTACTCATTGGAGAGTCCATAGTTAAGGGGACAAAGAACAAAGAACAAAGAAAATGTACAGCCCAGGAACAGGCCTTTCGGCCCTCCAAGCCTGAGCCGATGCAAATCCACTGTCTAAACCTGTCACCTATTTCCTAAGCATCTGTATACCTCTGCTCCCCACCTACTCATGCATCTGTCCAGATACATCTTAAATGAAACTACCGTGCCTGCCTCTACCACCTCTGCTGGCAACACATTCCAGACACCCACCACCCTCTGTGTGAAGTACTTGCCGCGTGTATCCCCCTTAAACTTTTCAGCTCTCACCTTGAAAGCGCGACCTCTTGTTATTGAATCCCTCACCCTGGGAAAAAGCTTAACTCTATCTACTCCTTCATGATTTTGTGGACCTCAATCAGGTCCCCCCTCAATCTCCTTTTTTCTAATGAAAATAAACCTAACCTACTCAACCTCTCTTCATAGCTAGCACCTTCCATACCAGGCAACATTCTCGTAAACCTTCTCTGCACCGTCTCCAAAGCATCCACATCCTTTTGGTAATGTAGCGCCCAGAACTGTACACAGTATTCTAAATGTGGCCAAACCAATGTCGTGTACAAATTTAACATGACCTGCCAGCTCTTATACTCAATACCCCATTCAATGAAGGCAAGCATACTATATGCCTTCTTGACCACTCTATCCACCTGTGCAGCAACCTTCAGGGTACAATGGACCTGCACTCCCAGATCTCTCTGCTCATCAACTTTTCCCAAGGCTCTTCCGTTTACTGTATCATTTGCTCTAGAATTAGACTTCCTAAAATGCATCACCTCACATTTGCCTGGATTGGACTCCATCTGCCACCTTTCCGCCCAACTCTCCAGTCTATCTATATTCTCCTGTATTCCCAGACAATCCCTTCTGCTTTCTGCTACTCCACCTATCTTCATGTCATCTGCAAACTTGCTGATCATACCAACAGTATCCTCTTCTAGATCATTTATGTATATTACAAACAACAGTGGCCCCAACACTGACCCCTGTGGAACACCACTGGTCACCTTTCTCCATTTCGAGAAACTCTCTTCAACTACTACTCTCTGTCTCCTATTGCTCAACCAGTTCTTTATCCACCTAGCTAGAACACCCTGCACACCATGTGACTTCACTTTCTCCATTAGTTTACCATTGGGAACCTTATCAAACACCTTACTAAAGTCCATGTATAATGACATCAACAGCCCTTCCTTCATCTATCAACTTGGTCACTTCCTAAACAACTGTATAAGTTGGTAAGGCACGATCTCCCTCCCACAAAACCATGTTGCCTATCACTGATAAGCCCATTCTTTTCCAAATATAAATAGATTTTATCCCTCAGTATGTTCTCCAGCAACTTCCCCACCACTGTCATCAGGCTCACTGGTCTGTAGTTACCTGGAATATCCCTACTACCCTTCTTGTACAGGGGGACAACATGAGCAACCTTCCAGTCCTCTGTCACCTCAACTGTATTTAAGGATGCCACAATGATATCGGTCAGAGCCCCAGCTATTTCCTCTCTTGCCTCCCTCAGCAACCTGGGATAGATCCCATCTGGTCCTGGGGATTTGTCCACCTTAATAATCTCTAGCCTACCCACACATCTTCCCTACTTATGTCAACGTGATCCAAAATAATCAAACTTCTATCTCTAATCTCAACATTTATCATGTCCCTCTCCTCAGTGAACACTGATGCAAAGTAATCATTCAGAATCTCACCCATTCTCTCAGGTTTGACATACAGCTTTCCTTTATTATCCTTTAGTGGACCAATCCTTTCTCTAGTTACCCACTTGCTTCTTACATAAGAATAAAAGGCTTTGGGATTCTCCTTAATTCTGCTCGTTAAAACTATTTCATGACCCCATTTAGCCCGCTTGATTCCTCATTTAAGACTGGTCCTACTCTTCCAATATTCTTCCAGGGCCCATTCTGTTCTTAGCTGCCTGGACCTTATGTACGCTTCCCTTTTCCTCTTGGCTAGTTGCACAATTTCTCCTGTCATCTACGGTTCACGAATCTAGGGACAGATAGGAGGTTCTGTTGGAACAATTGGTGTGTTGCCTCCCAGGTTCCAGAGTTCATGATGTCTCTGATTGTGTTTTCAGAATCCCTAAGGGGGAGGGGGAGCAGCCCTAAGTCGTGGTCCACAAAGGCACCAAAGATATAGATGGGGATTTAAGGCAGAAATTCAGGGAGCTACGGTGGAAGCTTAGAGCTAAAACAAACAGAGTTGTTATCTCTGATTTGTTGCTTGTGCCACTTACCATTGAAGCGAGGAACAAGGAGGGTGCGGAGCTGAACTCGTGGCTGCAGGGATGGTGCAGGAGGGAGGGTTTGGATTTTTAGATAATTGGAGCTCTTTCTGGGGAAGTGGGGCCTCTTAAAACAGGATGGTCTTCACCTGAACCAAAGGGGTGCCAATATCCTGTGGGGGAGGAGGGGGAATTTGCTAATGCTCTTCGGGGGGGTGGGGGGGTTTAAGCTAATGCAGCAGGGGGGTTAGGAACCTGAATTGTAGTTCAGGTGTACAGGAGGTTGAGGGTAGTGAGGTCAGGAATAGGTTTACAAGGTCGCAAAAGGCCTCTGAAAATCAGGATATTGGTTTGAAAAATGTGTACTTCAATGACAGGAGCATCCGGAATAAGGTGGGTGAACTTGCAGCATGGGTTGGTACCTGGGATTTCGATGTTGTGGCCATTTCAGAGACATGGCTAGAGGAGGGACAGGAATGATTGTTGCAAATTCCAGGATTTCAGTGTTTCAGTAAGAACAGGGATGATGGTAAAAGAGGGGGGCGTGTGGCATTGTTAATCAAGGGTAGGTTAGAAACAGGAAAGGAGAGGTCGCCCTGTTGGGAGTTTTCTATAGGCCTCTGAATTTTTCCAGGGATGTAGAGGAAAGGATAGCAAAGATGATTCTCGATAGGAGCGAGAGTAACAGAGTAGTTGTTATGGGGGACTTTAACTTCCCCAATATTGACTGGAAGTACTACAGTTCAAATAGTTTAGATGGATCAGTTCTTGCTCAATGTGTGCAGGAGGGTTTTCTGACACAATATGTAGACAGGCCAACAAGGGGCGACACCATATTGGATTTGGTACTGGGGGGAATGAACCCGGCCAGGTGTTGGATTTGGGGGTAAGTGAGCACTTTGGCGATAGTGACCACAATTTGGTTATGTTTGCAATAGCAATGGGAAGGATCAGTATACACCACAGGGAAAGGGGTATAACTGGGGAAGGGCAATTATAATGCGGTTAGGCAAGATTTAGGATGGATAAGGAAACTGCAGGGGATGACAAACTTGAAATGTGGAGCTCATTCAAGGAACAGATACTGCGGGTCCTTGATGAATATATCCCTATCAGGCAGGGAGGTAGTTGTCGAGAGAGGGAGCCATGGTTTACTAAAGAAGTTGAATCTCTTGTCAAGAGGAAGATTAAGGCTTATGTAAGGATGAGGCTTGAAGGCTCAGTTAGGGGGCTTGAAAGTTATAACTTAACCAGAAAAGATCTAAAGAGAGAGCTAAGAAGAGCCAGAAGGGGACATGAGAAGTTATCAGCAGAAAAATCCTAAGGTCTTCTAAAGGTTTATCAGGAATAAAAGAATGACTAGAGTAAGATTATGCCCAATCAAAGATAATTGTGGAAAGTTGTGTGTGGAATCTAAGGACAAAGGGGAAGCACTTAATGAATACTTTTGTCAGTATTCACATTGGAAAGGACAATGTTAGTGAGAATATGGAGATACAGGCTACTAAATTAGGTCAGATTGCGGTTGACATGAAGGAGGTTTTAGCAATTTTGGAAGATCTGAAAGCAGGTAAGTCCCCTGGACCAAATTCAATTTCTCCTCAGATTCTCTGGGAAGGCAGGGTGGAGATTGCAGCGCTTTTGGCTTTGATCATTATGTCATCATTGTCGACTGGAATAGTACCAGAAGACTGGAGGATAGCAAATGCTGTTCCCTTGTTTAAGAAGGGGAGTTGGGACAACCCTGATAATTATAGGCCAGTGAGCCTTACTTCAGTTGTGAGTAAGGTGTTGGAACAGGTTGTAAGAGATAAGATTTATAATCGTCTGGAAAGGAATAATTTGATTAGAGATAATCAACACGGTTTTGTGAAGGGTAGGTTGTGCCCCACTAACCTTATTGAATTCTTCGATAAAGTGATAAAGCAGGTGGATAAAGGTAAATCGGTTGATGTGGTGTATATGGATTTCGGTAAGGCATTTGATAAGGTTCCATACGGTAGGCTATTGTACAAAATACAGAGTTTTAGGGATTGAAGGTGATTTAACTGTTTGGATCAGTAATTGGCTAGCTGAAAGAAGACAGAGGGTGATTTTTGATGGGAAATATTCATCCTGGAGTTCAGTTACTAGTGGTGTGCCGCAAGGATCTGTTTTGGGTCCACAGCCGTTTGTCATTTTTATAAATGACCTGGATGAGGGCGTAGAAGGATGGGTTAGTAAATTTGCAGATGACACTAAGGTAGGCAGAGTTGTGGATAGTGCCAAAGGATATTGTGGGTTACAGAGGGACAAAGGTAAGATGCAGAGCTGGGCTGAGAAGTGCAAATGGAGTTTAATGTGGAAAAGTGTGAGGTAGCTCACTTTGGAAAAAGTAACAGGAATGCAGAGTACTGGGCTAATGGTACACTTACTGGCAGTGCAGATGAACAAAGAGATCTTGGTGTCCAAGAGCATAAATCCCTGAAAGTTGCTACCCAGTTTGATCAAGTTGTTAAGAAGATATATAGTGTGTTGGTATTTATTGGTAGCCGGAATGGAGTTTTGGAACCATGAGGTCATACTTCAGCTGTTCAAGACACTGGTAAGGCTGCACCTGGAGTATTGTGTACAGTTCTGGTCACCGCATTATAGGAAGAATGTGGAAGCTTTGGAAAGTGTTCATAGGAGATTTACTAGGATGTTACCTGTTATGGAAGGAAGATCTAACAAGGAAGGGCTGAGGGACTTGACGCTATTTTTGTTGGAGAGAAGGTTGTGAGGTGACTTAATCGAGACGTATAAAATAATCAGAGGGTTAGATAGGATGGACAATGAGAGCCTTATTCTTCGGATGGTGAAGGCAAACATGAGGGGACATAACTTTAATTTGAGGGGTGACAGATTTAGGACAGATATCAGGGATAGTTTCTTAACTCAGAGAGTAGTTGGAGTGTGGAACAGCCTGCTGCAACAGTAGTAGACTCGCCAATGGTAAGGGCATTGAAATGGGCATTGGGCATACATGTGGATAATAATGGAACAGTGTAGGATGGATGGGCATCAGATTATTTTCACAGGTCAAGCGCAGTAAGGCCTGCACAGTGCTGTAACGTTCTATGTTCTATGGAAGTAACAGCCAGCACTTAACACATGTTTTAACCCATTGCTTGTCTCCCAGGAAAGTTGCCCTTCAAACCTATATATACTATCGAATGGAATTTTAATCTGTGTAAGAACTGTATAAAGGGTCTCTTGTAAGAAATGTATTTCAGGATTCTAATGCTGCCTCAAAGTTGTGCTCTGGTTGCTGAATAAAGAGGCTATTTTCACCATTCAGTGATGTCAGTTGTTATTTGAACATGATCCCACACTGTGGACCGCATGTCATTTTCATCAAGCACTCCCTGGGTTTTGTAGGTTAATACTGGCTGATACTTTTTTTTAATACAGTCCAAATTCTCCATGTGCTCCTTATTGGTTTTCTCAGTTATTAGCACATCATTCAGATAACTGGTGACCTCGGATAGCCATTATAAAATGTTCTCCAAGGTCTGTTGAAAATTTGCACAGGATGATGATACCCCAAATGGCAGTCTTGTATATTGGTACAAACCCTATGGGTATTAATTGTGGACATACGTCTGGGAATCCTCATGTAACCGCAATTGCAGGTACACATGGCTCATGTCCAGGTTTGTGTAGGACAGCTCCCCCTGCCAGCTTTGTAAATAAATGCTTAATGTGAGGGATTGGCGATTTATTCAGCTGTGAGAAGCAGTTTACCATTTAATTAAAATCCCCATAAAGGTGAACTGACCCGTAAGGCTTCACAATCAGTACGACTGGTACTGTCCATTCCACAAACTGGGCTGGTTTGATGATTCCTTCACTTTCTCAATCTCCTAATTTCTGCCTCTGCCTTTGCACGTGAGGCAAATAGCTCTGGATGGGTCTTGCAGAATCCTGGAATTGCTTCCTGGTCAACATGCAAGGTGGCCTTGGCCCCTTTGATAAGCGATTTTCTTTATAAACAGGTCATCACTTTGTGGTGGGAGGGGAATTTATAGAGAGAGCTTCTCTTTTGGGAGTTATAGTGAAATAATCTGTATAGGGGTGTGTTATAGAGAGAGCATGTGTATGGTGGTATGTTAGTGAGAGAGTATCTGTATGGAGGTGTGTTACAGGGAGGGTATCTATGTGGGTGTGTTACAGAGAGAGTATCTGTGTGGGAGGTGTTACAGAGAGGGTATCTATATGGAGGTGTGTTACAGAGAGGGTATCTGTATGTGGGTGTGTTACAGAGAGGGTATCTGTATGTGGGTGTGTTACAGAGAGGGTATCTGTATGTGGGTGTGTTACAGAGAGAGTATCTGTGTGGGAGGTGTTACAGAGAGGGTATCTATATGGAGGTGTGTTACAGAGAGGGTATCTATATGTGGGTGTGTTACAGAGAGGGTATCTGTATGGAGGTGTGTTACAGAGAGGGTATCTATGTGGGTGTGTTACAGAGAGAGTATCTGTGTGGGAGGTGTTACGGAGAGGGTATCTGTATGGAGGTGTGTTACAGAGAGGGTATCTATGTGGGTGTGTTACAGAGAGAGTATCTGTATGGAGGTGTGTTACAGGGAGGGTATCTGTATGGAGGTGTGTTACAGAGAGGGTATCTGTGGGGGGGGTGTTACAGAGAGGGTTCTGTGTGGGAGGTGTTACGGAGAGGGTATCTGTATGGAGGTGTGTTACAGAGAGGGTATCTATATGTGGGTGTGTTACAGAGAGGGTATCTGTATGGAGGTGTGTTACAGAGAGGGTATCTAT
>NC_057729.1:62518240-62521105 GCF_004010195.1 Chiloscyllium plagiosum | reverse complement strand
GGGGGGTGTTATTGAGAGGGTATCTGTGTGGGGGTGTTACAGAGAGGGTATCTGTGTGGGGGGTGTTATTGAGAGGGTATCTGTGGGGGGGGGGGGGTTACAGAGAGGGTATCTCTTTAGGGCAGGTGGGTATCTTTGGAAGAATATCTCTTGCTATTTTCAGTCAGTCAGGAACATGCAACTGCAGGTCAAGAAAGAGAGAACGAAAAACCACGTCATTTTCATAAAACATCCTCCCTGAGTTTTGCAAGTTAACACTGGCTGACGTGTTTTTTTTAATTCAGTTAAAATTTACTCTTTTAGAAACCCAAACTGTCTAACAAAACACAATCACACAATTCTTTCTGATATCCATATGTTAATCCCACATCAGACCTGTGCTCACTAATCATTGGCTTCTCCTTCAAAAATACTTCCATTTTGAAACTCACACATTGTGTTGAATCCTTCCTTATTTCACTCATTGCCTTCAGCTCACATTCCCCTGAGATTTCCACGCTGCCTCAAAGCCAAATAAAAACCAGAATCAGGAACAAAAACAGATGTTGCTGGAAAAGCTCAGCAGGTCTAGCAGCATCTGTAATGAGAACCAGAGTTAACGCTTCAGATCCAGTGACCCTTCCTCAGAGCTGATGGTAGCTAGGAAAATGTGGAGATAATGCAGAAGATAAGATGGGGGAGGGGATAAGGAGTAAATGATAGGTGACTGGGGAATCGAGCGTAAACAGAGAGAAGATCAGTTAGACAGACAGAGGAGCGGATAACAGTCTGCCTGGGAAAGTGAATGGCTAATGGGCCGACTAGGAGTGAATAATTAGAAGAAACCACATTATTTATCTTTTAGGCTAAAAATGAAAATGGAGACTATAACTGAAGTGCCAGGAGAGTTTTGCAAATTAAAAATCAAATGCTACATATTTTTTGAGCTAAGCATTGCAATGTTGCTATTTGAAACAGTGAAATGGAGAATTTGAGACTGAGCAGCACCAAGAATCTGTGAGTTAAAGAAATTAAGAAGAATGTGGGGGGTGGTCTTATGGAAAAATATAAAATTATGAAGGGAATAGATAAGATAGAAGTAGAGAGAACATTTCCACTTGCAGCTGAAGCTCAAACAAGAGGGCACAGCCTCAAGATTAGAGGGAGCAGGTTTAGGATTGAATTGAGAAGGAACATTTTCACCCAGAGAGTTGTGAATCTATGGAATTCCCAGCCCAGAGACATAGTTGATGCTACTTCAGTAAACATTTATAAAGATAAGGTAGATATATTTTGAACAATAAATGAATTAAGGGCTACATTGAGAACACGGGTAAGTGGATCTGAGTCCATGAAAACATTAGCCATGATCTTGTTGAATGGTGGAGCAGGCTCAAAGGTTTTCACCATGGATATTCAATCCCTCTACACCTCCATCTGCCATGGCCAGGGCCTCCAAGCCCTCCGTTTCTTCGTCTCCCGATGTTCCCAACAGTACCCTTCCACTGACACTCTCATTCATTTGGCCGAACTGGTCCTCACCCTTAACAATTTCTCCTTCGAATCCTCCCACTTCCTCCAGACCAAAGAGGTAGCCATGGGCACCCATATGGGCCCCAGCTATGCCTGTCACTTTGTTGGCTACGCAGAACAGTCGATCTTCCGTAATTACACCAGCACCACTCCCCACCTCTTCCTCCGCTACATTGATGACTGCATTGGCGCCACCTCATGCTCTCGCGAGGAGGTTGAGCAATTCATCAACTTCACCAACACATTCTACCCTGACCTTATGTTTACCTGGACCATCTCTGACACCACCCTCCCCTTCCTGGACCTCTCCATCTCCATTAATGACAACCTACTTGACACTGACATTTTTTACAAACCCACCGACTCCCACAGCTACCTGGATTACACCTCTTCCCAACCTACCTTCTGCAAAAATGCCATCCCGTATTCCCAATTCCTCCACCTCTGCTGTATCTGCTCCCAGGAGGACCAGTTCCACCACAGAACACACCAGATGGCCTCCTTCTTTAGAGACCGCAATTTCCCTTCCCACGTGGTTAAAGGTGCCCTCCAACACATCTCACCCACATCCTGCACCTCCGCCCTCAAACCCCACCCCTCCAACCGTAACAAGGACAGAACCACCCCGGTGCTCACCCTCCACCCTACCAAGCTTCACATAAACCAAATCATCCGCCGACATTTCCGCTACCTCCAAAAAGGACCCCACCGCCAGGGATATATTTCCCTCCCCACCCCTTTCCGCCTTCCTCAAAGACTGTGACTACCTGGTCAGGTCCATGGCCCCCAACAACCCACCCCCCTTTCCTGGCACCCTCCCCTGCCACTGCAGAAATTGCAAAACCTGTGTCCACACCTCCTCCCTCACCTCCATCAAAGGCCCCAAAGGAACCTTCCACATCGATCAAAGTTTTACCTGCAAATCCATCAATATCATTTATTGCATCCGTTGCTCCGGATGCGATCTCCTCTACATCAGGCTACTCGCAGAGCACTTTAGGGACGCCTCCTAGCAGAGCGCTTTAGGGAACATCTCCGGGATACTGGCAGCAATCAACCTCACCGTCCTGTGGCCCAACATTTCAACTCTCCCTCCCAATCTGCCGAGGACATGGAGGTCCTGGGCCTCCTTCACCACCGCTCCCTCACCACCCGACGCCTGGAGGAAGAACGCCTCATCCTCCGACTCAGAACACTTCCACCCGAGGGCATCAATGTGGATTTCACCAGTTTCTTCATTTCCCCTCCCCCCACCTCACCTCAGTTCCAACCTTCCAGCTAGCACTGTCCCCATGACCTGTCCTACCTGCCTATCTTCCTTTCCACCTGTCCACTCCACCCTCCTCTCTGACC
>NC_057729.1:62508735-62518027 GCF_004010195.1 Chiloscyllium plagiosum | reverse complement strand
GTCGACCTGTCATTCCAATCTGAAGCCTATCGAACCTACAATATTCCATGTACGTCCATATGCTTGTCCGATGACAACCTTAAATGTACTTAAAGTTGGCGAATCTACTACCGTTGCAGGCAAAGCCTCCTGTACCCTTACTACTCTCTGAGTAAAGAAACTACCTCTGACATCTGTCCTATATCTATCATCCCTCAATTTAAAGCTATGCCCCCTCGTGCTCGCCGTCACCATACTTGGAAAAAGGCTCTCCCTGTCCACCCTATCTAACCCTCTGATTATCTTATATGTCTCTATTAAGTCACCTCTCAACCTTCACCTTTGAACCCTCAAATACATACAATCATAACTGAGACAAACAAAAGACTAAGTTATTTAACACAGAAACTATGGGCAGATACAGAACATAGACTGGGTAAATAAAATTCCGAGATCAAAACTCTGGACCACAAAACTCTGAACTTGAGGCTCTAATGAAAACAGCGTCAAGTCCCTCAGCCTTTCCTCGTAAGACCTTCTCTCCAGACCAGGCAACATCCTGGTAAATCTCCTCTGCACGCTTTCCAAAGCTTCCACAGATTATGAGGGCAGTGCTAGCTGGAATGTTGGAACTGGGGTGAGGTGGGGGGGAGGGGAAATGAAGAAACTGGTGAGTGCTAAAGTATTGTGGATGTCAGGGCAAAAGAGATAACTTTCTAGAACCTGCAACCAGAAAGCTTCCATCTCTCTCTCTCTCTCTCTCTCTTTACCTATCATCTCTTTCTATCTCTGTGTGTCTCTCTCTATCTTTCTTTATATCTCTGTCTCTCACACTCTCTACCCTCTATCACACTCCCCTCATCTCTCTCTTACCTCCTGCCCCTCTTTCTCTCCAAAACCCCCGTCTCTCTCTTTCTCTCTCTCCTTTTCTCTCTCTTTCCCTTTCTCTTTCTCTTTCTCACTCTTACTATGTGAAAAAAAGTAGAAAAACCAAGGAAACTTAAAAGAAAGAATTCTAAAGAATTGTAATTCCACCTGATCAACCTTTGGGAACGATCATTCCCGAACAGCCAACAGCATGTCATTATTAATAAAATCAAAATGTGTGTGAGAAAAAAAATTCCATTTTGTGGTCCAGAGTTTTGATCTCGGAATTTTATTTACCCAGTCTATGTTCTGTATCTGCCCATAGTTTCTGTGTTAAATCACTTAGTCTTTTGTTTGTCTCAGTTATGATTGTACGTATTTGAGGGTTCAAAGGTGAATAGTTTAAGTTGCTTAAATTAGAAATCCTCTCTTTTCACTGCACTTGTTAAATTTGTGTAGTTACTTCTTCTGTTGCTGAAGGAACCTGGAATGAATTTCAATCTTTAAAACTGTGCATGGGTGAGCACTTTAAATGACATAACCTTCATAGCTATGGACCTTATGCTGGAAAGTGTAAATTTAGTGTAGCTTTGATGATACAGTCTCAATGGACTGAAGGGCCTCTTCTCTATTGTATGAATCTATGACGAATTGCCTTTGTCCTGAGTAGCAGGTAATCAGCAACACTGGTTATTTTGGTGATCCTGCTAGCCTTTTATACATTTGTATCCTTTGAGGCAGTTTCTGAGACAGTGGATCATTGGTGCACTCAGCCCAGTTAAAATGTGACAACATGCAAATCTCAGAATTAATCTCAAACCCTCTGAAGACCTCTCAAATTTGCTGTCTTTATGTTTTGATTCATTCTTTGAAGTGACCCCAATGAATGAGCTTTTGATGCTTTCTCCTGGTGTCTCTTTATACAACTCGATGCTCCTGTGAGCTGTGACTTTTGTTCTTGATTTTTGAATATTATTTGTTTTAATGAAGAAAGGGACTGGGAATTGAAGGATGTGATGGCTGTGTTTTCCTGAACAAAACCTTCATTGGTTAATTCATACAGCACAAAAGGAAAAGCTGTGATTTCAACTCCTCCATATCTCTGCAGGAGTTCCTCATTGCAATGACTATGGCTCAATGATCTTCAGCTTATTTTAATTTCATTTGTGAGATGTCAGAGTCACTGGCTCGCCAGCATTTATTGTCCATCCCTAATTGCCCATAGGGCAGTTATCAGCCAACCACATTTCTGTGGGTGTGGAGTCACTTGGAGATGAGGATGGCAAATATCCTTCTCTAAAGGACATTAGTGAACCAGACGAAACTTGACAATTTGCTTTTATTTACATCGTTACCATTAGCCCTTAATTCCAAGGTTTTACTGAAAATTCCAAAATTCCAAAATTTTATTGAATTCAAATTTCATCATCTGCCCTTCCAACCTCCATTCCCATTACCCTGAGGTTTTATTAGCCCAGTGATATTACCACAATGGAATCCTTTTCCTTTCTTCATCAATGACCTTCTGTCTACGGGGTAAACCCTCCTGCTTTTTTAAACCAGCAACACAGAAAAGATTTATCCCATGCAGAAATCTGTGAAATTCAAGAGGCCAAGAAGTAGTTAAAGTAAAAATTAACAACTTTATTTCGAGAGTATAACATAGAATAATTTACTCACAACTATTTACACCTCCTTTCTCCAACCTATCTTTACCTTGCCTTCATGAATACTAGTCCGATAATATTCCCAATTAAGATTTACAGGAAAATTAAAATTTTAAAACCAGCCAGCGGTCAAATTTTCTCTTTATCTTCGTCGGTAGATTGGCTCCCCAGGTCAGTGTTGAGGTTTGTCTCTGTACAAACTCCTACACTAGACAGGTACCTCTCAGAGAGGTATGACTAGCAGTCTACAGCTGTTAGTCTGGTGGCATTTCTCCTCCCAACTGTTCAATTTCCCTGGTCTTATACCCCAAAGCATCAGGTTGTGTCGTTGGCTTTTAAGATTGTCAATATACTCAATTCACACTTTATTGGAATTTGGTATTTTTTCAGAGTATAATTTAAACTGATTGGCCAAATTTGAATCTGTTTTATTATTTCCAGGCAACCTACTACTCCATCAGCTGGAGCGCATGTTACATTGTCTTTTACTCTCTTAAAGTTATAGTACACCCACATCTTCATAATACCGATGACTGCACAATGTTCAGCACCATTCACATCTCCTCAGACACTGAAGCAATCCATGTTCAAACACAACGCTATCTGGATAATGTTCAGGTTTGGGTGAAAAAGTGGTAAGTGAATTCTCACCAAACAAATACCAGTCAATAACCGTCTCTGATAAGAGATTATCTAGCCATGGCCCCTTGACATTCAATGATATTACTATCACCGAATCACTTACCATCAAAATCCTGTTTTTTTTTCATTTACAGGGACTAAACTGGATTAGTCATTTAAACAGAATAGTTACAAGACCAGGTGAAAGGCGGGGAATCCTACAACAAGTAACTCACTTCCAAATCCCCCCCAAAGCATGTCCACCATCTACAAGGCACAATTCATCAAATCATCAGGATGTAAACAGGCCCTTTGAAAAACCAACTAAGACCAACCTACACCAATCCCATTTACCAGCACTCAATCCATAGCCTACTATCGCCTGACATTTTAATTGCTTACCCAGTTGCTTCTTAAATGTTGTGAGAGTTCCTCCCTCCACCACCCTCTCAGACAGCATGCTCTATATTTCTACCACTCTCTGGGAGAAAACAAAATTCCTCAGATCTCTTCTAAACTACTTACCCCTCACATTAAACATATATCCTCTGGCCTTAGACACTATGGGGAAGAGATTGTCATAGTCCAGTCTGATTATGCCTCTTGTAATTTTGTACTTCTCAATCAGATACCCCTTTGCCCATCCTCAGCCTCCTTTGCTTCAATTTTGCATCCCAGGTAATATCCTGGTGAATCTCTCCTGCACCCTCTCCAGTGCAATCACATCCTTCTGACAGTGTGACAACCAGAACTGTGCACAGTATTCCATCTGTGACCTTAGCAATGTTTTAAAAAGCTACTATATTTTCTGACCAAGCTAATGAAGGCAAGCATTCCATGTGCCTTTGTCACCAGCCTGTCCACCTGCAATGGCAACAAGTTCCCTTTGCTCCTCAGTACTCCCTAGGAACTTTCCATTTATTGCATATATCCTTCCTTTATTAGTCTTTCAATTTCTATTTTTACCCATGTCTTTGGTACTGACATGTACCATGGCTGCTGGCTATTCACCCTCCCACTTCAGTTTGCCCTGCAGCCTCTCTGAGACATCCCTGACCCTGGCACCAAAGAGGCAACATCCCACTCAATGTTGGTGCCACAGAACCCCTTGTCAGTTCCCCTTACAATCGAGTCCCGATCACTTAACCTGTCTTGGGTTATTCCCTCCCCTGCTGGCACCAATAACCTGACTGCTGCTGCTTTCTCTGAGAGGCCATTCCCCCCTATACTATCCAACACGGTCTACCTGTTTGAGTGGGGAATAGCGACAGGGGTCTTCTGCACTGCCTGACCACACTTACTCCATTTCCTGGCAGTCTCCCAATGTTTCTCTGTCAGTGTGACCAGCTCACTAACCGTGCTATCCACAACATTCTCATCCTCACGGATGCTCCATAGTGAGTCCATCCGCAGCTCCAGTCGCTCCATGTGAGCAATCAGGAGCTGCAGCTGAACACATCAGTTTGGGCCCTGCATATCAGGGTTTTAATCTGTTCAACCTAAAGTTTCTGCTGCAGCTCTGAGTGAGGAGTATGATGGAATATTCCCTACTTACCTGGATGCGTACAGTTCCAATAACACTTGGAAGCTTAACACCATCCAGGGGAAAGCAGCCTGCTTGATTGGCATCGCATCCCCAAACATCCAACCCCTCCACCTCTAACATTCAATAGCAGCAGCAACAAGATGCACTGCAGCAACTCACCAGGCTTCCACTGATAGCCCATTCCAAATCTGTAAATTCTAACTTTTAGAAGGACAAGGGCAAATATACATGGGAATGCTGCCCCTGCAAGTTCCCTTCCAAATCAGTCACCATCCTGATTTGGAAATATATTGCTGTTCCATCACTGTCGCTGGGCCAAAATCCTGGAATTTCCACCCAACTGGCATTGTGGGTCACCCCACAACAGGTGGACTGCAGCAGGTTAAGAAGGCAGCTCATCACCACCTTCTCAAGAGCCACTAGGAACAGACATTAAATGCTAGCCCAGTCAGCGACACCTATGTTCCACAAACGAAGAAATTAAACAGGTCTGTACCTCAGCCAGTTTTAAGCTTGTGCCTTTTCCCTGCGTATTCCAAGGGATAAGTTTTCTTGATTAATCAATCCTATTAATGGGTCAATGATCACAGGGTACACTGGTCTCTCAGCTCGGAGTCAGAGGACTATGATTTCCAATGCCACTCCTGACACTTGAACACAAAACCATGTACTGACTCCTAATTCTGTAGTCAGGGAGTTCTGCATCACTCAGACTCCATTTTTTGGATGGGATTTTCAGATGAGATTCGGTCACCTTTCCCTGATAGCTATGAAAAACTCCATGTTGTTATCTCAGTGCAGATCAGGAAGCTCTCCCTGAAATCCTAACCAATATTTGAACTCAATAGACATTATAAAGATATTGTCTCATCATTACCACATCTTTATGGGATCTTGCTGTGCACAAATTGTCTTCAGTGTTACCTACATTGCAGCAATGACTACTGTAAATGGCAGAACCCTTAGGAACATTAACATACAGATGGATCTGGGTGTGCAGGTCCACAGTTCCCGAAAAGTGGTAACATGGGTGACCAAGGTAATTAAGAAGGCATATGGCAGGCTTGCCTTCATCAACTAGGTCGTGGAGTATAAGAGTTAGCAAACCATGTTTCAGCGACATAAAACCCTTGTCAGGCTGCATTTGGAGTGTTGTGTGCAGTTTTGGTCACCACACTACCAGAAGGACGTGAAAGCTTTGGAGAGAGTGCAGAGAAGTCTCACCAGAATGTTGCCTGGTCTCTAGGGCATTGGCTATGAGGAAAGATTAATAAGATTAGGATTGTTTTCACTGGAAAGACGGAGGCTGAGAGGAGACCAGATAGAGGTCTATAATATTATCAGAGGCCTGGAAAGGGTAGATAGTCAGAGGCTTATTCCCAGGGTTGAAGTTTCAATTACAAGGAGCTCAGGTTCCAGGTGAGAGAGGGGGAAAGTTTAAGGGAGATGTACGAGGGAAGGTTTTCACACAGAGTGGTAGGAGCCTGGAACGCACTGCCAGAAGAGGTTGTGGGAGCAGGTACGTTGGTGACATTGAAGAGGCATCTGGATGGTTACACGAATAGGGAGGGAATAGAGGGATATGGACTGAATAATGGCAGGTGGTTTGTATTTCAATTTAGTTAGGGCACAATGATCGGCACAGGCTTGGAGGGCCGAAGGATCTGTTCCCATGCCATACTTCTCTTTTTTACTTTGTTCTTGTTCTATTTTTTAAAAGCTATTTCCTTGGCTGGAAAGAGTTTTGGGAGTTTTGAGGTTGTGAAAGATTCTGTCAAAATACTTTATTTTGTAGCTTTTGAAAAGAATATTGCTGCTTTTAGTTTGTAGAATGATTGACACATTTGTCTGTCCAATTGGCTTCTCATTCCAAAAGAGTTTTAACAAATAGCTTGATGGCATTTTAATGACATGACAAATACTACATCAGTGCAAGTATTTATTTTGTTTTCCACAGTTTAATCTATCTTAAATAGGACAGTTGAATTGACAGAGTACTGTATTTTACCACTATCATGCCCATCAACATCATACCTTTGATTTATTATTAATCCTTCAGCACGATCATATTCCACATTTGACGACAATGGGTCAAATTCAGCAAACGATCATCAAAAGAACCACATTTGATCTTTTAAATGTTTTTCAGCACATCTGATCCATGGTAACATCAGATTCTATCACATTACCACCTGGCACACAGCAGTCTGTGAGAATTACAGCAAAGCAGGTGATGCTCTGATCTTGCTGTTTATTTGAGTCTCACTTAAATTGCTAGAGCATATGAACTGATATAGAGCAAGCCATTTGAGGCAGATGGCTTTTTCCTCATAGCTTCCTGTCCAAACCATGGTGAACAAACCCTCTATTTACACATAACGTTTGTGTGTGTTTGGCAACCTGCCAACTAGGGACCAATTCCCTCCTATGACTGGCTGAATAAGCAGCAGCTAAGGATGTCAGGATAATAATCAGTGGTTTGGGGTTGTCTGAAGGGGCTACCAACCTGACCCTGAATTCAGAGCCAGGATCCATATCGAAAGAAAATAGGAGAAGGAATAGACCATTCGACCCTTTGAGCCTGCTCCACTATTCAACGTGATCATGGCTGATCATCCGACTCAGTCCTCTGTTCCTGCTTTCTCTCTTTATCCTTTGATCCCTTTAGCTAAGAATTCTATCTATCTTCTGTTTTGATTGGATTTATAATTGTCACATCTACCAAGATACAGTGAAAAGTATTGTTTTGCATTTTTTTCCAGACAAATCATACCTTATGTAAGTACATCAGGGAAGTAGAACAGAATGCAGAATATAATGTTATGCTACAGAGAAGGTGCAGAGAAAGACCAATTCTAATATATGAGACATTTGTTCATAAGTCTGATAACAATGGGAGGGGTCTTTGATTATTGGCTGCTTTCTTAAAAGCATTCATCTTTTTGGCGTCAATGGTAGTGAATTCCACCAACTCACCACTCTGCAGGAGAAGACTCTTCTCTTCATCTCAGTCTTAAATGAGTATAAAAATATCTTTAGACTGTGACACCTAGTCCTGAACTCCCCTGCCATCAGGAACACCCCTCCTATGTTTACCCTGTCTAATCCTGTTAGAATTTTATAGGTTTCTGAGATCCCCCCTCATGCTATCTAACAAATTGAAGTCTTCCACTTCAGAGGCTGATTCATTATGGCCTCTTCTTGGAAAAGGTGACATGTTTTGAGATTTAAGCTGCATTCTTAAACCATAGTGGTCCGCAGGACAGGGAGGAAGTTCTAGGATTTTAACCCAGAGACAGTGAAAGAATGGTATGGTCCAAACTGGAATGGTCTGCCACTCAGATTGGAATTTGCAGATCTAGCTGCTTCCATGGGAATGCTGCATGTTTTAGTCAGTGCAGTTAGAAGTGGACCCCTGTAGCTTTATAAAATAACTCTGCTTCATGCCAGTTTAACTTCTTTTAAATACGTGGTGACTCTGTTATTCGCTGATCCCAGTTTTCTCAATTTGACAAATCCAATTGAAAAGGTCTTCAATCTGCATCAGGATCTGGTGCTGAAGCATCAAGTCATTGGTTCAGAATCCCAAGGTTGGTGACACAATCACATTATTGCAAGCAAGATTTTAAAATCAATTTCAAACATCAACATAATTTACATGGAAAGATTAAACAGATCCCTTTCACCTCTCTGTGACACCCAACATGTTGTCTGCCAGCAGAGTCTCCATTTACGATCTAATCAACAGCCTCAGCCTATTCCATCAGCTGTCTCTGCTGCCAAGAGTCCAGACTAAATATTCAATCAAGTCAACCCCTGAATCAGCTGTCACTGGGAGAATCCTGAAATCTGAGTGATTCCAAATGTAACCAGGAGAGGGAAACCTAGTTTTGAGTTCCATTACATTCCCGAGTGAAACAGCATGACTTGCAATCATAAAGAAACTTTAAGATAATAAACTGCCCAAGGCATTGTACAGAAACATGAAGATGCAGAATATTAATGAGTTACATGAGGAGACATCAGAGCAGATCACCCAAACTTGGATCAAAGAGCAATTTAAGGAGCAGCTTTTCTCAAATTGTTGCAAAGATTTGATCAGTGAGTTTGCATTTATTATTCATCCCTAATTATCCTGGAGAAGGTGATGATGAGCTGCCTTCTGGAACTGCTGCTAGAATGAAGGTAAATCCAAAATGCCGTTACAGAGGGATTTCTAGGATTTTGACCAAGCAGGTGTCAGGTTATTGCTCAGCAAATGCTGCTTGATATCTCTGTTGATGATACCTTCCATTGCAATACTGATGATATATCATGACAACACCATGACACTGTCACCCTTTTGCTATAAATTCTGTGTCGTATGGTCATGTTCCACAACCACCTGATGAAGAGGCAGCACATTGAAAGTGAGTGCTTCCAAATAAACCTGTTGGACTTTAACCTGGTGTTGTGTGATTATTAACTTTGTCCAACACCAGCACCTCCAAATCCTGATGATTGAGAGTAACCTGAGGGGACAGTAATTGACCAGTTTAGAAATATCCTGCATTTTGCCTCCAGGACACACCTGGGCAATTTTCCACATTGTCAGATAGATATCAGCATTGTA
>NC_057729.1:62493375-62508235 GCF_004010195.1 Chiloscyllium plagiosum | reverse complement strand
CCACCAATTGCCGTGGTGGGATTCGAATCTGATCTCCGCACCATGACCTGGTTCGCTGGATTAATAATCCAGATGGAAAAGTGCGAGGCCATCGCTTACCCAGCATCTCCAAGCAGCTCCATTGTCGATAGTGGATGTTGCAGTTGACATGGCTGCGTTTGAAGCACAGCTGTTTGAAAGGCAAATAAATATTTTGGCAAAAAACACCATCCTTCTTAATTTTGCATTTATTAGAGGTTTGAGGATCAGATGAGCGTTTAGCGAAAATGTCCTTCGTCATGAGTTATTAACAGATTTCATATCTGACAACAAATAATCAGCACAGGGAATCGTGTGCAGTCCATCATTGCAAATTGTTTAAAGTGAAACAGTGAAGAAGTCTTTATGTAGTAGTCGAGTGCTGTTCAAAAAGTACTTGGGGAACTGTGGACAGTTTGTCCGTCATTCATATGGAAAGGTCTCCATGCCACAGAGAGACAACATAAAGGAGTTTCACGAGATTAATCCCTGCGGTAATAAGACCATGAGGAGAGTGTGAAGGAAATAACCTTTATCGATAAAAAGAATAACAGGTGATTGCAATCAAACTTGAGGGTTAAAACCAACACAAGAATATCAAAACAAATGCCAACACAAGAATATCTGTTCGGGGCACAGATAGGCGGTTTTGTGGGAACGAGGGAGACTCACGTTTGGTATGTTGCCTCCCAGGTGCAAGGGTACGTGATGTCTCTGAGCTTCCAACCTAGCTCCCTGAAAGCCTGTCTAACATCCTCGGCACTCCTCCTACCTATGTCGTTGGTGCCAATATGGACCACGACTTCGGGCTGCTCCCCCTCCCCCTCCAGGACCCGGAGGGTCCTTCGCGCTTTTAAAGGGGGAAAAATCCTACCCAGGTAAGCTTACACTAACTGCTTCCGTGTCTCGGCTGCCCCTCTGGTCGTCGTCACTTCCCCCTGGTGCTCCCGCTCTTTCTGTGAAGAGAGAGAAAAAAAAACACCGCTGCCCGCTACTGGTAAGCACTTTTAAAACCAAACGGTCTTACCTTCGCTGCTGCTCGCACTGGAGATGACCGGCGGCTTCGAAGGGTGAGTATAAATACTCACCGCTTTCCTTCCCGGCTGCCCCTCTGGTCGTCGTCACTTCCCCCTGGTGCTCCCGCTCTTTCTGTGAAGAGAGAGTGAAAAGAGAAAAAAAAACACCGCTGCCCGCTACCGGTAAGCACTTTTAAAACCAAACGGTCTTACCTTCGCTGCTGCTCGCACTAGAAATGACCAACGGCTTCGAAGGGTGAGTATAAATACTCACCGCTTTCCTTCCCGGCTGCCCCTCTGGTCGTCGTCACTTCCCCCTGGTGCTCCCGCTCTTTCTGTGAAGAGAGAGTGAAAGAGAAAAAAAAACACCGCTGCCCGCTACCGGTAAGCACTTTTAAAACCAAACGGTCTTACCTTCGCTGCTGCTCGCACTGGAAATGCGATTTTAGATTAGGAATAATCCCCAGCACAACATTGTGGGGCAAAGGCCCTCTCCTGTGTTGTATTTTTCTATGTTCTATGTTCATGTCTGAATATTAAGTTGAAGGGAGTGAACTGAGCAGATTTATTTGGGGCATCTCTAATGGTAACCAATACGAATGTGATACCTTAATCTCAATCATTCAGTAATCCTGACAGTATGCTCTCAACATGATCTTCAAGGTCTGATGCCATCTAAAGCTCCCTGGGATTCAGGATGATACCCACTGGATTTAAAGTGCTGAATACCTAAGCTATCCATAATCTTCTTAAACAGCCTAGCAGTAAAATTTGACTTGGTTCAACTGAATCTCTCTGTGTAGCCCGTACAATGTGAAGAAAGCTACTAACTCACCTACTACCCGTTTTACCTTGATACTCCGTGATGAAATTGCCTCCAGAAATCGGGTAGACACATCCATTATGGTTAACAAGTATTGGTTCTCAGTTTTAGTTCTCGGGAGGGGACCTTCACCATCAATTATAACCCACGTGAAAGTTTCTTCAAATGCAGGAATTGGCAACAAAAGTGTTGGTTTTATTACCACCTATGACTTACCTACCTTTTGGCATGTATGACTCATATGCCAGAGGTTAACCATATCCTTGTACATTACAGGCCAATAAAGACCTTTTTATACGTTAGCCTGAGTCTTTCGTACTCTAGGTGACCTCCTACAGGTAGTTCATGTGCTACCCATAGAACTTCCTGTCTGTATACTATCAGCAACACAATCTGGTGCACTTTGGCTCAATTCTCTTCTGCACTAACTTGCCGTGATCTCCATTTCTGTCTTAGGATTCTATCTTTCAGATAATAACCCTCTGCCTCTTTTTCAGAGTATGCATCCATATATATATATATATATATATATATATTATTGTCTTGTCTTTCTGTTGCAAGTCTCTGAGCCTTTCAGGAATAAACACTTTTGTCTGACCCTCTGCCTGTTCAGGGTTTTCCTACACCATTACATCAAACAGGGTGTTTGCTTACTGAACTTCAACTCCTTCATTTTTCTCTTTAGTTTTTGCTTCATGCTATTACTTATGATAGTGGGATCTGGTTACTACACAGCCTGGGAAAATACCAGGATATTTTTCTTTTAACTCCTCAGTTTCTTGGTCTTCCTTGTGCTTCTCCAGAACAAGGGGTGTCACTCTCACCTTGGATGCTGCTAAATTATTCCCAAGAACAAAGTGAATTCTTGGAACTGACACTCGGTCAATCACTCGCACTGTAATTTCCCCAGTCTTGAGTTGGCACTCCAACCTGATTTTACAGAGGGGAATGCTAAATTTCTGTCCATCTATCCCACAAATTACCATAATCTCGAGTAACAGATCAGGAAGAGTGCAAATTCTTTCATCCCTTACTATCAGCAACTGGTTAGATCCTATCCCTCTCGAAGTTATAACTTCTTGCCCTTCTCCCCCTGTTCTTTCTGAGTAAACTTTATCCGCAGAGGCAAATTCTTTGTACAGATCAGGTACTAATTCCATACCCAGCCCCTGCCTAGGCTGTGAACTCTCCTGCAGCTCCTCAGCTCTCCTTGGCATCTCCTTTACTATCTTCACGAATGTCACTGGCTTAGCTTCTTTTACCACATCTTTTCCCACAGTGCCTTTCTTTAATGACCAGCACTGTGACTTTACGTGTCCCACTTTACCACAGGGGAAACACCTGAGGCCTTTCACCTCTTTCCCACCCTCTTGGGCTCCTATTTTAATCTGTTGCGAATTCTTACCAGTTTTCTCCAGTCTTGGTTTCGTGGTGTAGGATCTCCCTTTCTCCCAACTTCTTTCCCTCACAGGACAAAATTCTGGCCAGAATCTTGACTATGTTTAATTCTTTTGAGCTCGACATAAGTCAGACCTGGCTCCTTCTTTATGTTTCTGTCTATATGCTTCTGCTACCAATTCAAAAGCACTTAAAATCACCTGTTTAACCTCTTCATAGTCTCTTGATCCCTCATCTGACAGCACTGTGAATACCTCACTCTCTCTGCCACCAGTTTAATCTGAACTAGCAATACCCATAAATCCTCGGACCTCCATCTGCCCAGCCAATGTTTCAAATGAAATAAAGAAGGCTTCAACATCTTTCTCATCAAAATGTTGCAGATATATATCACTATCTTCTCTTATAATCTCCAACCTGTTAATTTGACTTTGCTGACAAAATCACAACTTCTCAAGTTCAGATTCTTTCCCTCTTTGCTCAGCTAAGAACCTTCTCTCTCTTTCTTTATCTTCTAACTCCATTTTCCTCAATTGTAATTTAAGTTTTTCTACCTCTACTGTACTTGTCTATTTCTTTAATACACCTATGTGTTTGAGTAATTCCCTTACAATTTCAGCTTTGTTGTTGTCTTTGGTTAAACCCAAATCTAACTTCTTTGCTGATTCTAAAAGTATGGTAGTTTCTTTCCTTCTAAACTTTCTTGGCAAACTTGAGAATCATTTTCAAACCCCAGAACCTCTTCAGCAAGTTTAAGAACCATTTCGCTCACTTTTAATATTGCCAACCACAAGTCACTGAAATTAAATAAATTGTCTCACCTACATTTCATTTAAAGATCTAGAACACTAACCGACAAGTGTTTAAATCTACTGGGCTTTTTTGTACTCCAAATCGATTCAAATCTATCCAAATCTCAGACTGGATCTGTCTAAACCTGTTCGAATAGCTAACAAAACCCCCAAGCTGTTACAACGTGAGGAAAACCCCTCAGCTAATTTAAGCCAGCAACACAGAAAAGATTCATCCTGTGCTGTAATCTGTTAGAATTCGAGAGGCAAAGAATTACCCCAGAGGTCACTATTTAAAGTAAAAGTTAACGATTTTATTCTTTCAGTCCAATAGAGAATATTAAATACCAACAAGTATTTTACACTTCCTTTCTTTCAAAACCAGCTAGCTGTCGAATCTTCTCTTTGTATCTTCCTCTGCAGATTTTCCTCTGTCATCTTTTTGATGTTCTGCTGAACAAACTTCTTTTTGCCTGGTACCTTTCAGACAGCTGTTCTGCTGGCAGTCTGTACTTGTTGGTGACTTCACAGTTCTCCCACAACTGTCCAAAATGTTCTGTTTTATACCCCAAAACATCGGATTGTTTCATTGGTTTCAATATTATCAAAACACTAAATTCAAACTTGATTGGAGTTAGCTATCTTGGGGTATAATTTAAACTGATTGGCTGAATTTGAATTTGTTTTTGCCTCATGATAACCCAGCTGCCACTAGCTGTTTTGATCAAATGTTACATTATTACCTTGTTCAGAACACCTTGTGCTGTGTCAGACAGGCCTTGCTAGCTTTTCAACTCTCATAAAGGTTCAGGACCTCCACACCTTCATAATATGAGGGGTGATAGATATAGGACAGATGTCAGAGGTAGTTTCTTTGCTCAGAGAGTAGTAGGGGGCATGGAATGCCCTGCCTGCAACAGTAATAGACTCGCCAACTTTAAGGGCATTTAAATGGTCATTGGATAGGCATATGGATAAAATGAAACAGTATAGGATAGATGAGCTTCAGATTGGTTCCACAGATTGGCACAACATCGAGGGCCAAAGGGCCTGTACTGCGCTGTAATGTTCTATGTTTATATTCTATTTCTTGATATCACATAAAGTGAATTGAACTGCCTGAAGACTGGTCTCTGTGATGCTTGGCACCACTGGACGAGGCAAAGATGGATCGTCCACCCGGTGCTTCTGGCTGAAGATTGCTGTAAAAGCTTCAACCTTATCTTTTGCAGTGATCTGCTGGGCTCTTCCATCAGTGAGGATGGGGATATTTGTGTAGCCTCCTCCTCCAGTGAGTTGTTTAATTGTCCACCACTATTCATGACTGGATGTGGCAGGATTGCAGAGTTTAGGTCTGACCATTGGTCATGAAATTGCTTAGCTCCATCTGTCACTTGCTGCTTATCTCATGAAGCAATGGGGCTTTATGTACCTTTATGCTTGCTAAACATTCAATATCTTGGCCTTATTAATTTTTATGCATTCTCTGGCATATAGTGGCATAAAAGACTGAAGTTAAGTGTTAATCCCTTTTATTCACACTGACCAAAACACATGTGTCACAGTTCAAAGTCCAACCCTCGGAAATAAATGAAGAGTTTACTTCATGAAGAAAAATGGGTGGGTTCTGCAGAGGAATGGGAGTAAATCAGAAGAGTAAAATCTGCCAGAAAAGCAAAAATAAATTAACTTCAGTTCTCAAATATATTCACTTGCTACTACAAAAAACTGTGGACCAAATGATCCTGGAACAAGGATTGAATGAGTTAAAAAGTGAAATGATTTTTAAAAAAACTTCAAATAATTCATTACTTATAGGAATGAAAGTCCATAATTTAAATTATAAATCTTTTTGGGTTAGAGATGTCAAGTCACATTTCAGAAATATGTATATATCTCAATTAAAAGATCTTCATGCTTTAAATCTCAGCAATATTTTTATGTGTTTTATGCAAAATAGCAGCAAATGAAGAAACTCTGTGAAATTGATGAATTTTTTTTGGAGTTTAATGTTGGAGGGGATCAGATTGTTCAATATCTTCTTCCTCATCACAAATTATTGTCTAATTATAGAGTGGTGAGACAGTGAGACATTATTGCCAATTTTGCCAGCCATTTGGGATCAATAGAAGAGTGAATGTCTTCACTCAGGTGATGGTGAATCTTCGGAATTCTTTATCCTGGAAGACTGTGGGGGCTTAGATTTACTAATGGCATGAAGAGATGTGGGAAAGCTGAAGAAAAGTAATTCTGGATTCAAAATATTAACTGTTTCTCTCTCCGCACATGCTGCCAGACCTGATGAGTCTCTCCAGCACTCCCAGTTTTTGGATTTTGGGCATCCACAGTCATTTCCATTTTTGAGTATTTCTGCTTTACAATCCTTAAAGTATTAAGTAGTCTTTAGTTTAATATAAGAGAGTTTAAAGTATAATGAATAAGGTAAGGTGCCTGGTACAAACTTAATATATACTCAATGAGAAGAACCCGTAGAATCCTTACAGTGTGCATACAGGCCATTCAGCCCAACAAGATCACACTGACCCTCTGAAGAGCATCCCACCCAGATCCACCCCCTACCCTCTCTTTCCCATGGCTAACACGCCTAACCTAGACATCCCTGAACACAATAGGCTATTTAGCATGGCCAATCCACCTAACCTGCATTTCTTTGGACTGTGGGAGGAAACCCAGAGCACAATAAACACACACAGACATGGAGAGAGTGCGCAAGCTCCACATAGACAGCTGCCTCAGGGTGGAATCAAACCCAGGTCCCTGGTGCTGTGAGATAGCAGCGCTAACCACTGAGCTACCGTGGCCCTCTGTAAACTGAAAGTAATGAATTTAAGGGTAGCTAATGGCAGAGCAGCTCAACCCAGTGAAATGGTCCTCTTATGCAACATTGGTGTCTGGGACACTTCCAGTGTCTTAGAGTCATCAAGTCATAGAGATGTACACCACAGAAACAGATCCTTTAGTCTAACTCATCCGTGTCGACCAGATATCCTAACCCAATCTAGTCCCAATTGCCAGGGTTGCAGGTAGATAGGATAGTAAAATCTGCCAGAAAAGCAAAAATAAATTGACTTCAGTTCTCAAATATATTCACTTGCTACTACAAAAAACTGTGGACCAAATGATCCTGGAACAAGGATTGAATGAGTTAAAAAGTGAAATGATTTTTAAAAAAACTTCAAATAATTCATTACTTATAGGAATGAAAGTCCATAATTTAAATTATAAATCTTTTTGGGTTAGAGATGTCAAGTCACATTTCAGAAATATGTATATATCTCAATTCACCCATATCCCTCTAAACCCTTCCTAGTCATAGACCCATCCAGATGTCTTTTAAATGTTGTAATTGTACCAGCCTCTACCACTTCCTCTGGCAACTGATTCCATATACACACCATGATCTGTGTAAAACAATTGCCCCTCCGGTCTCTTTTATATCTTTCCCCTCTCACCCTAAACCGATGCCCTCTAGTTCTGGAGATCCCCCACCCCAGGGAAAATGCTTTGTTTATTTATCCTATCCATGACCCTCATGATTTTAGAAATCTCTATAAGGTCATCCCTCATCCTCCGACGCTCCAGGGAAAACAGCCCCAGCCTGTTCAGCCTCTCCCTATAGCTCAAATCCTCCAACCCTGGCAACATCCTTGTAAATCTTTTCTGAACCCTTTCAAGTTTCACAACATCCTTCTGATTAGATTCCCTACAGTGTGGAAACAGGCCCTTCAGCCCAACCAGTCCACACGACCCTCCGAAGAGTAACCCACCCAGACCCATTTCCCTCTGACCAATGCACCTAACACTATGGGCAATTTAGCGTGGCCAACTCACCTGCACATCTTTGGACTGTGGGAGGAAACCAGAGCACCCGAAGGAAACCTACGCAGACACGGGGAGAACGTGCAAACTCCACACAGTCAGTCACCTGAGGCTGAAATCGAATCTGGGACCCTGGAGCTGTGAGGCAGTAGTGCTAACCACTGAGCTACTGTGCTGCCCTTCTGATAGGAATGAGACCAGAACTGCATGCAATATGGATGCTGCCTGAACTGCTGTGCTCTTCCAGCACCACTAATCCAGAATCTGGTTTCCAGCATCTGCAGTCATTGTTTTTACCTCTATTCCAACAGTGGCCTAACCAATGTCCTGTACAGCCGCAACATGACCTCCCAACGCCTTTACTCAATGCTCTGACCAATAAAGGAAAACATACCAAACATCTTCTTAACTATCCTATCTACCTGCGACTCTACTTTCAAGAAATTATGAATCTGCTCTCCAAAATCTTGCTGAGATATTTGGATCATCAATAGTCACAGGTGCGATGCCAGAAGACTGGAGGTTGTCAAACGTGGTGCCATTATTTAAGTAAAGTGGTAAGGACATGCCAAGGAACTATAGACATTGGTGATGGGCAAGTTGTTGGAGGGAATCCTGAGGGACAGTCCTGTTCTCCTCGGGCTGCCGGTTCCAAACGGTGGTACCTCCCTTTCCTGAGGGAAAGGCAAGGACTGATTAGGGGGATAGGGTGGGGGTGAGGGTGAGGCTGGGGTGAAGATGGGAGTGTGGTGTGGGAGTGGGGGTGAGGGTTGGGGTGAGTGTGAGGGTAAAGGTGAGAGTGAGGGTGGGGCTGAGTGATGCTGAGGGCGGGGTGAGGCCGTTCTGTCCTTCTCGCTGTGCTATCATGTTGCCAGGGGGCAGGCGGCTCCGCTGATAGGTTCCTGCCTGATGCCTGCCCCCTGCCCCCTGCCCAGAGCCGTTCCCGGAGCCTGAGCCGCTGCAGTCCCCGGAGGGAGAGCGGCTGGGAGCGGGAACCCGGGTCCCTGGCAGTGCCGTCCCTGAAGCCCGGGCCGCTCACCCGCAGCGGGACAACTCTGAAACTGAAAGGAAACTGATGCAGAGACGGAGCGGAAAACAAAGTCAGCAATTTCAATCACCATCAGCCGGGATCGAGGGCGGGCTCTGAGTGGATCCCTGACTGTGTGGCCGCATATTTGGGATCTGGAGGGATCATGTCGAGTGGTGAGATCGTCCAGGTCCCCGATGATTCCCATTTCAGCTCGTTCCGGGAACAATGCGAGCGTCAGGAAGGCTGGCTGGTCCAGTACAACAAGGGAGGTACCACCGTTTGGAACCGGCAGCCCGAGGAGAACAGGACTGTCCAGAAACTGAAGGTAAGGAGGGCAACACGCAGGCCATTCAGCCCCTCCAGCCGCATTTGCCCCGACACCAGCTTTCCCCAGAGCCCTGGGCGCAGCTGGATGCTGAAAACTATATCGCATTAAAGACTCGAGGTTTTAGTTCGGAGGCAGGGTCAGTATTTGTCCCCTGACCAACATTGGGTCCTTATCGCTGTTTGTGGGACCGTGTTGTATAAAACGGCTTGCTGCGTGTCCTGCATCACAGTAATTCAGCAAGTACTTCACTGCAAGGTGCTATGTCAATGCAGGTGTATTTTGCAATATACAATGAACTACAGGCAGTGCTGCCTGTGCGCAATGTTAAAACTCATTTAGTTTCATTTCAATCGTCAGCCGCTTTAGAAAGGACCGTAATTCCGCTCTCTCTCTCTCTCTCACTTAATAATCGGAAAAATCAAACAATTCTACCATGAGAAATATTGGGAATAGAGTTCATTTCGATGGCCTTTTTGGCACTTTCAATTTGATGGGATTTAGTTCTGTAAGAGAGCTGATTTTGTTGAAAGGTCTGTGGAAATACGAGCATGTTGTTTTCATTAGTCACAAAACGCAACAATGCGGCCTCATGTGGAACCGAGCAGAATGCGTTCAGTGTCTGGTACTCAGACCAGTTGGAGTACTGTGTACCTGTCTGGTCTCCATACTATCTGAGCTGTAACAGCTGTTCATAAGTTGGAAACAATGACTTCTACAGTTCATGCCATTAAAAAGATTGTGATAATCAGTTTGAGTGAACAGGCTTTTGTCTCTCAAAGAGAAAGCTGAGGGGTACCTGATCAAGAGCCTTAAGATTGTGCACAGTAATGATCCCCTTTCCAATGTAAATGTACTGGAATTTACAATTAATGTATTGGAAACAGTTCAGAGGAGATTTATTTGGTTGATACCTGGAATGGGAGAAAGTGGGGACGATAGATGCTGGAAATCAGAGTCAAAGAATGTGGTGCTGGAAAAGCACAGCCGGCCAGGCAGCATCCGAGGAGCAGGAGAATCGATGTTCGAGCATAAGTTCTTCATCGGGAAGAGCCTGTGATGAAGCATTATGATGAAGAACTTATGCTTGAAACATCGATTGTCCTGCTCCTCTGATGCTGACTGACCATCTGTGCTTTTCCAGCGCCATACTCTTCCATACCTGGAATGAACAGGTTGTCTTATGTGGAAAAGGTGGACGGACTGGATTATATTGGAGAGTAAGAAGTGAGTTGACAGACATGGATAAGGTTATCATGGGAACTTAACCAGGCAGACAGGGAAAGCTGGTCTGTGAGCACCATTGGAGGGACAACGTTAATGTTTTGAGTATGATCCTCTCTGATGCTCCCTTAGTTAGAGTTAAAGGAGCCGAACACCCCAACCTACAATTGAGAAAACACAGCTGAAGAGAGGAATAAAAAGCAAGAATTTGAAAGAATTATAGACAACACAAAAGACATAGACAGATCAGTCCAATTAGGGAAAGCAACATTTTACACTGCAAGTTGTTAGGATCTGAATGTGCTTAAATCAAATTCAATAGCAGCAGTGAAGGAGAATTGGATAAATGTTTAAAATGAAAAAAAAAAATTGTAGGACAAGAGGGATGTGGGATTAATTGTAAAGATCCTTCAAAGAGCTAGTTAGGCCAAAAATGCTCAGTTATTAATAGAGAATGCAATCATTATAAAATATTATCTAGTGTCTTGGAATTAACCAGTACAAGATGATCAGTTAAATCTCATTCTGCTGCTTGTATACTTTTGTGACAGAAACATAAACATTAGTTCAGTGGTTAGCACTACTGCCTCACAGCACCAGGTCCCAGGTTTGATTCCAGCCTCGGGCGACTGTCTGTGTGGAGTTTGCACATTCTCCCCATGTCTGCGTGGGTTTCCTCTGGGTACTCCAGTTTCCTCCCACAGTCCAAAGATGTGCAGATTTCGCTGCTCGTTGGATGCTGCCTGAACTGCTGTGGTCTTCCAGCACCACTGATCCAGGTCAGGTGAATTGGTTGAAACTTTATTGCTGGAACAGCACAGCAGGTCAGGCAGCATCCAGGGAACAGGAGATTCGACGTTTCGGGCACAGGCCCTTCTTCAGGAATGAGGGCCTGTGCCCGAAACGTCGAATCTCCTGTTCCCTGGATGCTGCCTGACCTGCTGTGCTGTTCCAGCAATAAAGTTTCAACTTTGATCTCCAGCATCTGCAGACCTCACTTTCTCCAGGTGAATTGGCCACACTAAATTGTCCATAGTGTTAGTGCATTAGTCAGGGGGAAATTGGTCTGGGTGGGTTACTCTTCAGAGGGTCGGTGTGGACTTGTTAGGCCGAAGGGCCTGTTTCCACGCTGTAGGGAATTAATCTAATCATTAAATTGGAAGCAATGGTGAATACGAAGCACTGAAACTAAACTACTCGCTGTTTTACAAAACCAAAAATGTTTACCTGTTAAAAAAAACCCAAAAGAACAGCGGATTTTGTAAATCAGAAACAAAAATCTAAATTGCTGAAAAAGCTCAGTAGGTCTGGCAGCACCTTTGGAGAGAAATGAGAGTTAATGTTTTGGGTTGAGTGACTCTTCCCCAGAATTAATAGTAGTTAGGAAAATGGCAACCATTAAAACCATATAAACCAATGGCTACCTGTGGCTATTTTCCCATCTGTATTTACCAACTGTTTCATTAATGTTGAATGTCAATGACTTTTGAACTGATCAAAATTAAAATAGGCAAGAAAATGTTAGCCTTCTGTTTTGTGATTGCACTTTCTTCCTCACTTCAAAATATTGAGAGATTTTATTTTTATCATCACAAAGAGTTTCAAATTTCAATTACCAAGAATTACATGGATTAGGATAAGACACTTAGCTTCCATGGCTCTCCCTGCATCAAGTCATAGGATCATATAGAATCCTTATAATGTGGAAACAGGCCATTCAGTCCATCAAGTCCACACTGATGGTCTTCACTCTATCCTTAAAACTCTGCAATTCCCATGGCAGTTGTAGTTAGCCTACACATCCCTGAGCACAATGGATAATGTCCCATGGCCAATCCATCTAACCTGCACATCTTTGGATTGTGGGAGGAAACTGGAGCAGACACAGGGAGAATGTGCAAATCCCACACAGACAGTCACCCAAGGCTAGAATCAAACCCATGTCCCTAGCAATGTGGAGCAGCAGTGCTAACCACTGAGCCACCCTCCTCAGGATCTGACAGCGGAGGAGCTGGCCATTCCACCCTCTATGCGTGTGCTGGATCTCTAAAAGTGCTAGCCAATCAGTGCCAGTCTCTCCTTAATAGAGACAAAACAAAATGCAGATGTTGGAATCCAAAATAGTCTGTCTCCCTTTATTAGCAGTCGTGCAGATATTCCCACTTCAATATTATCAGTTACCCTTTCAATGTTTATATTCTCTTTGTTGTGATGAAACTCATTTCTAATCGTAACAACAAGATGTGTGAGAAGCTTCTTCATGATGCTCACTTTAGTTCTTTAGCAAATGATTGAAATTTCTGTCCTCTTGTTAACAATTCTTCCACTGTTCGAGACAATTTATCATGGTTTCCATTTCAAAATGCTTCATGATTTTGAGCAATGGATTTATAAACTTTGGTACTGGATTTATCTGAAATGAAATATTGTTTCTTGTGTCCTTCAGTGGCTCACATACCCACATGGATGCTTTGCAGTTCAGATGGTTCACATGTCTTGGTGAGCTTTTGGGAACTTTAAGCAGTAAATGGGACAGACTTACTAAGAGACGTTTCTGGATCCACAGAAACTGAAGGGGATTGATAATGGCTGTGTGCATTTCCATTGAAAGTGATATAAATTTTGGGTTCACAATAAAGAGCTATGGGTTTAATAACAGATGATGGGGAATCTGATAGCTGCAGCACTTGTTGCTCAGAAACAGCAAGCAGTGAACTTGAGTACTGAAGTTCAGTGTGAGAAAGGAAATGGGAATACAAATGTAAAACTGAGGAACTTTAATTCAGATTTTATGATGGCTGTGTCGTAGCCTTATCAAGGTCACATTACACCTGTCTCTCCTTATACCTGTGAAGATTAAAAATGTAGGACCTGCATGTACCCAAACCAATTAGCTTTTGATTTATGGGCAAAGAATGTTTCTTTGTCACCAGCTTTTGTAGGGGTGTCAATGTTTCCAATGTGAGTCACGTTCAGGTACCTGTGAGTTATGGACAAATGCTAGTGACCTTTCTTTTCAGTTCCAGCTCAGTCACTGGCTTAAATCCAGAGACTGAGAGTTAAGATCAGCAGCGTACACACTGCCCATTTATAACTTAGATTTGTACCTTTTAACCTTTGTAACTGTGTGCTGAGAAAAAAAAGCTTTGTGTTTTTGGAGCCCCCATATGAACATGATAATATAAATTCTGTTAGTGATAACGTTGGAAGTTGACAGATTCAAGTCTCCAATTTTCTTCTAGCTAGTGTGTTCGACAGAATGCTTCGTGATAGTGTCATATCCCAGAACGTTCAATTGACCTGAAAAATTAATTCTTAATAGATGCATTGAGACTCGCTGAGTTTCTCCAGCAATTTTTGATTGAATTTTTGATTTTTAAGTCAAAAGGAAGCACAATTCTCCTCCATGTTTTAACTACATTTCCAACTAGCAAATCAGAAAATCAGCAAATGCTGCTGAACATTGGAGGTTAATGGGGGATGAACAATATTCATTGAATGAGAGTTTTGGTTTGAAAAGTAACAATCAGGGGCAAGTGTAATTCCATGACATTAAACGCTGCTGTTATTTTGATTGAGTCGGTTTATTTGTTTTGGAAAAAGGTACAAAGAATATGATTCAAGCCAGAAATATGTTGAACTACATAACCAACATGACATAGGAGATTATTTCAATTATACCATCATGTTCAGTTCAGCACAATTATCAATGTTATCATTAAAGCATCCTGGAGTGATAGACAGCTGAGGGTAAAGGCTGGTTAGACAGTCTCCAGGCATATGCTTTTCAGGGCAGGTTTATTTCAACACACACATCACAAAGCACCAAAAACTCTGATTACTTGCCTGGCATACACATGCAATCACTTCCCTACCCACCTATCCCTTTAATTAATTGATAACTATTATTTCTTCTCCCAGACCATTTGGAATCAGGTGTCAATATTGTAAGAAATTCTAAAGAAAGGGTTCAGCAGTAATTCCCATTGAGTTCCACATTGATAAGAAGTCATTGTGGGATAACGTACAATCAACAAAATGTTTGAATGAAAAAAGATTAAGGATCAATCCCCACTAGACCCTAGTAGATCAAAAGAGATGCCTAGGTAAAAACAAGGACTGCAGATACTGGAAACCAGAATCTAGATTAGAGTGGTGCTGGAAAAGCATAGGACGTCAGGCAGCATCCGAGAAGCAGGAAAATCGACGTTTTGGGCAAAAGCCCTTCATCAGGAATAGAGACAGGATGCCTGCAGAGTGGAGAGATAAATGAGAGTGGGGTGGGGGTAGGGAAAAGTAGCATAGAGTACAATAGGTGAAAGGGGGTGGGGATGGAGGTGATAGGCCAGAGAGGAGGGTGGAGTAGATAGGTGGGAAGGAAGATAGGCAGGTAGG
>NC_057729.1:62446198-62492822 GCF_004010195.1 Chiloscyllium plagiosum | reverse complement strand
ATCCAAGGCCCCAAAGGAGCTTTCCACATCCATCAAAGTTTTACTTGCACATCCACCAATATCATTTATTGTATCCGTTGCTCCCGATGCGGTCTCCTCTACATTGGGGAGACTGGACGCCTCCTAGCAGAGCGCTTTAGGGAACATCTCTGGGACATCCGCACCAATCACCGCCCCGTGGCCAACATTTCAACTCCCCCTCCCACTCTGCCGAGGACATGCAGGTCCTGGGCCTCCTTCACCACCCAACACCTGGATGAAGAACGCCTCATCTTCCGCCTTGGAACGCTTCAACCCCAGGGCATCAATGTGGACTTCACTAGTTTCCTCATTTCCCCTTCCCCCAGCTCACCCCAGCTCCAGCCTTCCAGCTCAGCACCGCCCTCATGACATGTTACCTGCCTATCTTCCTTTCCACCTATCCACCCCACCCTCCTCTCAGATATCACTTTCATCCCCACCTCCATTCACCCATTGTACTCTTTGCTACTTTCTCCCGATCCCCAACCCCCTCTCATTTATCTCTTCACTCTGCAGGTACCCTGTCTGTATTCCTGATGAAGGGCTTTTGCCTGAAACGTCGATTTTCCTGCTCCTCGGATGCTGCCTGACCTGCTGTGCTTTTCCAGCACCACTCTAATCAAGACAAAAGAGATGCCTTTCTTTTCCTTTTAGATTTAAAATGTATGTACCTTATATATGGAGCATTGAAACTTTCCAGGAGGTACGTTTTGATTATTTGGATAAAAATGCAGTATAAGATTACGGGGGAAAGTAAGAGATCGGCAGTAGGTAATGATGCTCATATAATGGGCAGGTACAGGTATGGAATGTGGAACTCAATGGGAATAACTGCTGAACCCCTTTTTAGAATTTCTTGCAATATTTTAACCCTAACTCTATCTACCACCTTACCAAAAGTGAGAGTTTATGTTGCTGAGGTACTTTTAGCAGTTTTTTTTAGATTTTTCTAAGCTAATAAACAACATTTACCTCCTTCTTCAAAAATAATTATGATGGCAGAAAGGACATTTCATGAGCTCTCATCTACTGAGGTAGTATGGGCTGAGAAACTGGAAAGGAGAGGTCACCTTGTTGGGATTTACTCTAGGCCTCGAAAAAGCTCTGGAGATGAAGAAGAAAGGATGACAAAGATGATTCTGGATAGGAACGAAAATAACAGGGCAGTTGTTATGGAGGACTTTAATTTTCCAAATATTGACTGGAAATGCTATAGTTTGAGTGTCTTAAACAAGTCAATTTTCGTCCATTGTGTGCAGGAGGATTTCCTGACACAGTATGTAGACAGGCCAACAAGAGATGAGGCCAGATCGGATTTGGTACTGGGCTATGAACTGGGCCAGGTGTTAGATTTTGAGGTAGGTGAGCACTTTGGTGATGGTGACCACAGTTTGGTTAAGTTTACTTTAGAAAGGGATAGGTATATACAGCAGGGCAAGAGTTACAGCATGGGAGAAGGCAAGTATGATATAGTTAGGCAAGACTTAGGATGCATAGAATGGGGAAGGAAACTACAGGGAATGGACACAATTGAAATGTGGAGCTTATTAAAGGAACAGTGACTGTGTGTCCTTGATAAGTGTGTGCCTGTCAGGCAGGGAGGAAGTGGTCGAGTGAGGGAACTGTGGTTTACTAAAGATATTGAATCTGTTGTTAAGAGGAAGAAGGAGGCGTATGTAAAAATGAGGCATGAAGGCTCAGTTAGGGCACATGAGTTAGTTAGTCAGGAAGAACCTAAAGAGAGAGCTAAGAAGAGCCAGGAGGGGACAAGAGAAATCTTTGGCAGGTAGGATCAAGGAAAACCCTAAAGTCTTCTATAGGTGTTTCAGGAATAAAAGAATGACAGGGGTAAGATTAGGGCAGTCAAGGACAGTAGTGGGAAGTTGAGAATGGAGTCCAAAGAGATGAGAGAGGTGTGAAATGAATATTTTTCATCAGTATTCACACAGGAAAAAGACAGTGTTGTCAAAGAGAATACTGAGGCACAGGCTATTGAACTAGATATGTTTGAGATTCATCAGGGAGATGTGTTCGTAATTCTGGAAAGTGTGAAAGTAGATAGGTCCCCTGGGCCACATGAGATTTAACCTAGGATTTGTTGGGGAAGAGATTGCAGAGCCTTTGGCTTTGAGCTTTATGTTATCATTGTCTACAGGGATAGTGCCAGAGACTGGAGGATAGCAAATGTTGTTCCCTCGTTCAAGATAGGGAGTAGAGACAACCCTGGTAATTATAGGCCAGTGAGCCTTATTTCAGTTGTGGGTAAACTATTGGACAGGATTATCAGAGATATTCCTTTCTAGATGATTACAAATCCTAAATAGATTAGAGGTAGTCAACATGGTTTTGTGAAGGGTAGGTTGTGCCACACAAACCTCATTGGGTTCTTTGAGAAGGAGACCAAAATGGTGGTTGAGGGTAAAGCAGTTGATATGTTGTACATGGATTTCAGTAAAGTGTTTGATAAGATTCCCCACAGTAGGCTATTGCACAAAATACGTTTAGCAGTTTGGATCAGAAATTGACAAGCTGATAAAAAGACAGAGGGTGGTGGTTGATGGGAAATGTTCATCCAGGAGTTTATTTATTAGTGGTGTACCATAAGCATCTGCTTTGAGTCCACTATTGTTTCTCATTTTTATAAATGACCTGGATGAGAATTTAGAAGGATGGGTTAGTAAATTTGCGGATGATATTAAGGTCGCTGGAGTTGTGGATAATGCCAAAGGATGTTGCAGGTTACAGAGGGACATAGATAAGCTGCAGAGCTGGGCTCAGAGGTGGCAAATAGAGTTTAATGGGGAAAAGTGTGAGGTGATTCACTTTGGAAGGAGCAACATGAATACAGAGTACTGGGTTAATGGTAAGACACTTGGTAGTGTAGATGAGCAGAGAGATCTTGGTGTCCATGTACATAGATCCCTGAAAGTTGCCACCCAGGTTAATAGGGTTGATAAGAAGGCGTACGGTGTGTTAGTCTTTGGAAAAGGGATTGAGTTTCAGAGCCACAAGGTTATGCTGCAGCTGTACAAATTTCTGGTGTGGCTGCACTTGGAGTATTGCATACAGATCTGGTCACGACATTACAGGAAGAATGTAGAAGCATTGAAAAGGGTTTAGAGATGATTTACTAGAATGTTGCCTGGTATGAAGGAAAGGTCTTATGAGGAAAGGCTAAGGGACTTGAGGCTGTTTTCGTTAAAGAGAAAAAGGTTAAGAGGTGACTTAATAGAGACATACAAGATGATCAGAGAATTAGATCAGTGGACAGTGAGATCCTTTTTCCTTGGATGGTGAAGGCTAGCACAAGGGGACACAACCTTAAATTGAGGGGTGAAAGATGTCAGAGGTAGTTCCTTTACTCACAGAGTAGTAGGGGCATAGAATGCACTGTCTGCAACAGTAGTAGACTCGCTAACTTTAAGGTCATTGGATAAACATATGGATGACAATGGAATACTGTAGTTAGATGGGCTTCAGATCGGTTTCACAGTTCAGCACAACATCGAGGATTGAAGGGCGTGTACTGTGCTGTAGTGTTCTATGTTCTATATTAACCCTTCATGTTCCTGGCATTTCCCCACAATAGAGATTTTAAAGCACAATGCTTCATTTCTAACTAACGTGAATACTTTACTTGCCTGAATAATCTTTTGCCTTTGGATTTTTTTGGGAGCTCAATTATTTCACTGTCCAATTAGATTTCTGCAATTTCTCCATTTCAGTGTTGGGAATTGCTGCATCTTTTTGTAAAGACATACTCAATCCATTTCCAGAAACCTGACCAACAATTTTAAATTCTGCTTTAAATCTAGTGAAAAAAGTGTTTTGAAATTCACTTCTCCCAACAACATATAAAAAAATCTTGTGCGTAAAAAAACTGTAAGACTATAAGATGAAGGAACGGAATTAGACCATTAAGCCAATCAAATTTGCTCTGACTTCAATCATAGCTGATATGTTTCTTAACCCCTCTTTTCCTGCCTTTTCCCTGTAATCCTTGATCTGCTTATTAATCAAGAACCTATCTTTGTCTATCTTAGAGACACTCAACAACTTGGCCTGCATAATCCTCTGCAGCAATGAGGTCACAGATTAACCACCCTCTGGCTAAAGAAATTCCTCTTTATCTCCATTCTAAAGGGTCACCCTTTCGCTCTGAGACTGTGTCCTCAAGTCCTTGTCTCTCCCCATGTTTACCCACCGAGTCAGAACATCCCCGAACACTATGGGGTAACTTGGCATGACCAATCCAACTAACCGGCACATCTTTGGACCGTGGGAGGAAAGTCATGCAAACACAAGGAGAATGGGTAAACTCCATGCAGACTGTGTTGCCAATGCTGGAGTCAAACCAGGGTCCCTGGTGCGGTGAGGCAGCACTGTAACCACTGAGTTACCATACTGCCCTATTTGCGGAATTTAAATGATTCCTCTAGAATATTGTAGGTGGGATGATCATGGGATTGCAGGTCAGCTGATCACAAAATGGTCACAATTTTGAATTGTGGTAAGATTTGAATTTGGATCAAAATTGATTTACCTTTGCAGTCACACTCAACAAAGTAGAGTTTTATTCACATGAGTATGTGCGTCCATGTGGTATATCAGACAGTTTCAAATATAAATTTATTACCAGGTGAATTATTGCATCCTTGAATTATTTTCAAGTGAGATGAATCAATTTGTATAAATTCAGTACACATCCAGTAAGAGACAAAAGCAAGTTGGATCTTAACAAAATAATTTTCAGCATGTCTTTTAATATTAACCCATTGTTTAACTCTCATTGTGACTACAAACCAAACAAAATCAGAAATTGCTGGGAAAAACTCAGCATAGAACATAAATCAGCACAGCATGATATTGTGCCAAGCATTTATCTTAGTCTAAGATCAACCTAACCTAAAATCCCCTCACTTTACTGCCATCCATGTGCTTGTCTAGCAGTGGCTTAAATGTGCCTAATGTCTCTGACTCTACTAGAACCACTAGCAGTGCATTCCATTCACCCACCACTCTCTGCATAAAGAATCTACCTCTGGCATCTCCCCTAAACCTTCCTCCAATCATCTTAAAGTTATGACCGCTTGGGACAGCCATTTCTGGGGTAAAGTCTCTGGCTATCTACTCTATCTATGCCTCTCATTACCTTGTACATCTCCATCAAATCACCTTTCTTCTTCTCTCCAGTGTGAAAAGCTCAAGCTCACTCAACCTCTCCAATCCAGACAGCACCCTGGTAAATCTCCTCTCCACCCTTTCTCAAGCATCTACATCTTTCCTATAACGAGGTAACCAGAACAGGACACAATATTCTAAGTGTGGTCGAACCAGCGTTTTATAGAGCTGCAGCAAAACCTCATGTCTCTTAAGCTCAATCCCCCTGTTAATGAAAACACAAAACACCATATGCCTTCTTAACAACTCTGTCAACTTGGGTGACAACTTTGGGTGATCTATGTCCATGAAGCCCAAGATCCTGCTGTTCCTCCACACCAACAAGAATCCTGTCCTTATCCCTGTATTAAACATTCAAATTCAACCTTTCAAAATTAATTACCTTGCATCTGTAGAGAGAATGCAGAGTTAATGTTTTGGGGCCAGTGACCTTTCTTCAGAACAAAATTGCTGACTGAATTTTCATTTAAATCCATCTGTGGAAGAAGAAACTTGGGTTCCCCTTAGAACTAACCACTTCAACCAGATTCACTGGAATCAGCCAATCCTGAGTCACTTGAATCACCTACACCAATCTTGATGCACTAGAATTACTTACTACAATTTATTGGAAGTATCCACTCCCATTCTGAATTAAATGAAATTAATTCTCTTCAATCCTGATTCAATAAAATTGCCCATTCTCAATCCTGATTTACTGGAATTACAAACTCCCAATCCCAAATCACTGCAATTATCCACTCCCAAACCCGATTCATTGGAATTGCCCTCTCCCAATTCTGATTCACTGTCCATCTTCTGAATCCAATGTTTCAAAGGTGCAGTAAATCAAATAAATCAATGAACACGTTAGAAATCCGAGCTGATTGCTAAAGCCATGAACTTAAATGAAAGATGGCTTTAATGCGAAGCAAACCAGGAGTTGTAATGTTTCAAAGAATGAGAGGTTTCATCTGTTTAAAAACTCTTTTAAATGGCTCTTGGATGCACCATTTGTAATTGGCTTATCAAAGTTATGAAAAAACTATAGGAATTAATCTGGCACAAATTGATTTGCTGCAATTTCAAATTCACCAAAGATCCATAGACTGTGCCTTTCAAACCCATGACCACATCCGCTTAGAAAGACAAGGGCATTAGGTACTTAGGAACACCACTACCTGCAGGTTCCCCTCCAAGCCGCTCACCACCCTGACTTGGAAATATACTGCTGTTCCTTCACAATCGTTGGGTCAAAACCCTGGAATCCCCTCCCCACTGGCATTGTGGGTCAATCCACAACAAGTGGACTGCAGCGATTTAAGAAGGTAGCTCACCACCACCTTCTCATTGAGTGGTTGTCTGACATTGAATGTCAAAGAGCTGTGGTTAGATTGTCTCTTATTGGAGATGTTCATTGCCTGGCTTTTGTGAAATTTGTATGTTACTTGCCACTTGTCAGCCCAAGCTTGGATATTGTCCAGGTCCTATTGCTTTTGAATCTGGACTGCTTCAGTATCTGCTAATTCATTATGCTGAACATAACGCACTCATTTGTAAACATCCCTATATCTGACCTTATGATGGAGAGAAGGTACTTACTTGATGCAGCAGCTGAAGATGGTTGGGCCTCAGATACTACCCTCAGGCACTCCTGCAGATGTGTTTTGGAGCTGAGATGACTGACCTCCAACAACAACAACAACAACATCAATAACCTTCCTATGTGTCAGGTATGCCTCCAACCAGCAGAGTTTAGCCCGTGATATGCATTAATTCAGTTTTGCTTGGGCTCCTTGATGCCATGCTTAATTGATGCCATTAGTGACCCAGATGAGTTTTCTGACAATCAACAATAGTTTCATGGTCATCAGTAGTTTGTAATTTCAGATATATTTTATAGAATTCAAACCCAAGTTCCAAGAACATTCACTGAGTTTCTGGATTAATAGTCTAGCAATAATACAACTAGATCATTGTTTCCCCAAACCACGTTGTCTCAGTATAAGCTATTCAATCATAATTTCTGCTATAACATGGTTTTGATTTGTTCCTTTGCTGATAATTATGAATTATGTGATATACATTGTGTTCCCTCTTGCAAATTGGGCACTATTAAATTCAGCATGATGAACAGAAACCCTCCTTCTGAGCTGATCCATTATATGAAGCTATTATTTGGTTCTGAAAGATTGATTTTTGTCTGGTTCTAAATTAATTACATCAACAGAATATTTTTGTTCTGCTAAGAAATGCTTAAATAATGAAAGCTTCAAAGGGCAGCGACAATTTAGATAAAGTCAACATCAGCAACTCTTGCAGATGTGATGTTTTGTTGGGTTTCTCTTGTTTGAATATTTCAGTGTATCACTGGTGTCAATAAAACTCTGAGCTGAATCTCTTGGGTTCTATTGATTGCAATTGATCTGAACTTAAATCTGACTCCTCAATATTTGCACCTTATTTTTTTCCTCAAAACAGATCCTAAATCAGTCAATAGAGTTTGTGATTTGCCAGAAAATGCCTCTGCAGTTTTGATGCTAACCTAATCAGTTTTTATGATTGATAAGTGATGATGAGGATAGAATTCAGTATCAGATGTTGCAGCCTTTACATCTGAGTCAGCATTGTGATATGCTCACATGTACACTGCATATCTGTTTCAACAAAATTCACAAGGACTCTGTTACTGATTATCATCTTGAATGATGAAGGATCTAATCACTGAGATATTCGATGTTTAAAACTGCTCTTGGTTATCTGAAAGGAATATTTTGACAGAAGGTGAGATTGTGAAATTATGTTGGTCCCAGGTTACCTGAATAAATAAGGATGTGAAAGACATTGACTGTTGTTAAATAATCCAGCAATTAATGGTAGCAGCAAGATGCACTGCAAACTGTGAATCGCAGCAAGGTACTGGCAGTTTGCCTGGTTAGAAACAGCAGTTTGCCCCAAAACGGCCTCATGAAGTTTTTGCATTTGAATTTTTGCATTTAAATTTTAATTGCCCTTTAAATTCCACAGAATAAAATTAATCCTAGTAACAATCATCAATGATATCCTTAGATCGATGTGATCATATTTAAGGGCAGCTCATCCAAACACTGGGGTACTGAAAACAACAAATGCTGGGGATTACAGCAGGTCAGGCAGCATCCATGGGGAAAGAGAAAGCTAAAGTTCTGAATTTGGGTGACTTCTTCAGAGCCATTTAGATCTGAAGCATTCACTCGTTCTCTCTCCATAGATGCTGGCTGAGCAGCTGTGGTTTGAAAATGTGTTGCTGGAAAAGCGCAGCAGGTCAGGCAGCATCAAAGGAGCAGGAGAATCGACGTTTCGGGCATGAGCCCTTTTTCAGGAATGGTTCCTGAAGATTCCTGAAGAAGGGCTCATGCCCGAAACGTCGATTCTCCTGCTCCTTGGATGCTGCCTGACCTGCTGCGCTTTTCCAGCAACACATTTTTTAAACTCTGATCTCCAGCATCTGCAGTCCTCACTTTCTCCGAGCAGCTGTGATCCCTAGCATTTGTTTTCAGTACAGATTCCAGCATCTGCAGTAATTTGTTCCTACTAAACATTGAAGTAGATGACTTAGGAGCAGGATCAGACCATTCAGCCATTGGAACCTACCCCATCATTCAATAAGACCAAAGCTGCTTTGGTTATAGCTTCAACTCACATTCTCATCTGTCCCCATAATCTTTGACTCCTTTGTCATCATAGGACTTCTTTCCTTCTGTACTCCCCCCATTTTCAATGAAGGCCAACATTGCATTTGCCTTCCCAACTACTTACTACACCTGCTTGCTTTTGATGCCCGTTGTACAAGGACACTTGGGTTTCTTTGTACATCAACCTTTCCCCATTTATCATCATGAAAATAATACTTTCCATTCTTTCCTATTCACAATAACTTCACATTTATCCAGCAGACACTGTATCTATCTTGTATCTGCCACTCAGTCCACTTAATTAAAGTACCTTGAAGGCTGTTTCTGTCCTCCTCACTGTTCACAATCCTATCGAACTTTGAGTTGTCAGCAAATGTCATTTTGGAAGGCAATCTGCCATCCTTACCCCTTTTGGCCTAAACGTGACTCCAGATCCACAGCAATGTGACTTTTGGCTACCCTCTGGGAAATTTGGAATGCACAATAAATGCTGGCCTAGACAGCAACCCACTCAACCTGTGAATGAAAAATAAAACCTTAGAAATATTTCATTTAGTTCTTTTATCCAATCATTGATACATATTGTGACAATCTTGTGCCCAAGCACTGATCCATGTCACTAATCATGGCTATTCATTCGTAAAACAATCCATTTATTTGTGTTCCCTGTTTTCTAGCCCACTAGCCAATGCTGAATCTGTGATGAAACATTACTCCTGATCCCATGTGTTTTGATTCTAAATAACCTCTTAAACGTGATTTATCAAAAGCTTTCTGAAAATTCAAAGGTTCCACATCCACTGGCTCTCTCTTATCTATCTACTAGTTAGCCACAAAGTTTTTCAATCAGCTGATCAACACCATTTCCTCTTCACAGATCCATATTGACTGTGTGTAATTTTTCTGATACGTGATTGATCAAATCGGCAAACATTACCAAGGTAGAAACAAACAGAGTTACTGTTGGCACAGATCTGAGATCAGGAGTTCATCTCTGGCTCAACGTGACCCTGAGTTTGTGAACAAATTGGCTTAATCTTAAACTCTTGAGATGGAGTTGGTAGCTGGGGAATGGATTCTGGAGAAGAACAAAACAATGACTTCAGCCTTGCCAATATATAATTGGAGGCAATATTTGTTCATTCAGGAGAGATGTCCGAGAAGGAATCTGATAATTTAGTGACAGGTCTGGAAAGATCGCTAGTGAGGTAGAGCTGAGTGTTGTACATATCAAAGCAAACAATGTATTTCAGAGGATGTGGCCAATAGGAAGGATGTCGATGAGAATTCAGAAAAGACAAGGACAGATCCTTAAGGAAACAAGAAGGAACTGCACCAGAGTAAGAAAAGAAAGTAATGGAGGTTATCCTCTGGCTACGATTAGACAGAAAAGAATGGATTGAGCTGTGTTATGAAGTTGAAGGCATGTACTGTACCTTTAAGAGAGAGTGAAAGCTGTTTTGCAGGCAACTGTCATGTGACTGACTAGCACTCAGGGAGTACTGGAACATTGAAAATATGTAACATTTAGCTGTGAAACAAATATTTGACTTTAGGTTGCCATGTTTTCACAACAGTTTGAATTTAACCAATCAGTTTAAATTATGCCCCAGGACACTAAAATCCGATAGAATTTTAATTTTACTGTTTTGATAACATCGAACCAAGGAGACAATCCGAATAAAAGAAGCCAGCATTTTGAGAGTTAGCCAGAGAGAAAGTGACCGACTGCCATTGTCAGAGTATCTGCTAGCAAAACATTCTCGATCAAAGGTACCTTTTTCATATGAAACATCTTTACAGCAAAAGACCGAAACTTCGTTACAGCAAAAGACCAAAGCCGACCCAGGGAGATTGACAGCCAGAGCTAGGAGGACACCGGAGACGACAGCCGCTGTGTGGTTTTGAAAATTAACTTGATGTAATTTTAATAGAGGTGTTTACGGAAACAGTATATTGTTATTGATTTATAATCATCTAAAGAGGAATATGTTGATTAGGGTTAGTCAACCTGGTTTTGTGAAAGATACGTCATGCCTCACAAACCTTATTGAGTTCTTTGAGATGGTGACCAATCAGGTGGATGAGGGTAAAGTAGTTGATGTGATGTATATGGATTTCAGTAAGGCGTTTGATAAGGTTCCCTATGGTAGACTATTGCACAAAATATGGAGGCATGGGATTGAGGGTGATTTAGCGGTTTGGATCAGAAATTGGCTAGCTGAAAGAAGACAGAGGGTGGTGGTTGATGGGAAATGTTCATCCTGGAGTTCAATTACTAGTGGTGTACCGCAAGGATCTGTTTTGGGGCCACTGCTGTTTATTGGTTTTATAAATGATCTGGATGAGGGCATAGAAGGATGGGTTAGTAAATTTGCAGATGACACTAAAATCAGTGGAGTTGCAGATAGTGCTGAAGGATGTTGTAGGTTACAGACGGGCATAGATAAGGTGCAGAGCTGGGCTCAGAGGTGGCAAATGGAATTTAATGCAGAAAAGTGAGAGGTTATTCACTTTGGAAGGAGCAACAGGACTAAAGAGTACTGGGCTAATGGTAAGATTCTTGGTAGTTTAGATGAGTAGAGAGATCTCGATGTCCATGTACATACATCCCTGAAAGTTGCCTCCCAGGTTGATAGGGTTGTTAAGAAGGCATATGGTGTGTTAGCGTTTATTGGAAGAGGGATTGCGTTTCGGAGCCACGAGGTCATGCTTCAGCTGTACAAAACTCTGGTGCAGCCACATTTGAAGTATTGCATACAGTTCTGGTCACCGCATTATTGGAAGGATGTGGAAGCTTTGGAAAGGGTTCAGAGGACATTTACCAGGATGTTGCCTGCTATGGAGGGAAGGTCTTATGTAAAAAGACTGAGGGATGTGAGACTGTTTGTTTCAAGAGAAGAAGGTTGAGAGGTGACTTAATTGAGACATATAAGATAATCAGAGGGTTAGATAGGGTGGACAGTGAGAGCCTTTTTTCTCAGATAATGTTGGCTAACACGAGGGGACATAGCTTTAAATTGAACGGTGATAGATGTAGGACAGGTGTCAGAGGTAGTTTCTTTACTCAGAATAGTAGGGGAATGGAACACACTGCTGGCAGCAGTGGTAGACTCACCAACTTTAAGGGCAGTTAAATGGGTGTTGGACAAACATATGGATAATAATAGAATAGTGTGGGTTAGATGGGGATCAGATTGGTTTCACAGGTTGGTGCAACATCAAGGGCTGAAGAGGCTGTACAGCGCTGTAGTGTTCTATGTTATGGAGTTGGAGGCAGTTAACAAGCAATTCGAAGAAAGGAGGCTTAGGGTTGGAAGTAGTTGTTGTTTAATGTTCACTTTAGGAGTTAAAGAATAAATTGAATTTTTTCTTTATATAGTGGAATTTGGGAGTTCTCTGTCACTCATGGTTTAACAGATTATGAGGCGAGATGAGCTTTTCTGGGTGTTTGGTTAATTAGCAGGAGGGTTCACTGCGTGTTGTAACAGGTAAGAGTAGATCCATTCACTGGACAAGGAGCATGGAGTCAAGATTAGAATGGTGCTGGAAAAGCACAGCAGGTCAGGCAGCATCCAAGGAGCAGGAAAATTAACATTTCGAGCAAAAGCCCTTCATCTTGACTCTAATCTCCAGTATCTGCGGTACCCACTTCTGCCAAGGAACATGGTGTGGTCACCATATCGAAGGCTGTTGACAGGTCATAGAAACATAGAGATGTACAGCACAGAAACAGACATTTTGGTCCAACTCATCCATGCCAACCAGATATCCTAAATTAATTGAGTTCCATTTGCCAGCATTTGGCCCACATCCCGTTAAACCCTTCCTATTCATATACCTATCCAGATGTCTTTTAAATATTGTAATTCTACCAGTCTCAACCAATCCCTCTGACCGCTCATTCCATACACGCACCACACTTTGCATGAAAAGTTGCCCCTTTGGTCCCTTTCATTTTTTTCCCCACCTTTATACCAATGCTCTCTAGTTTTGGACTCCCCCCACCCTGGGGAAAAGACCTTGGTTATTCACCCTATCCGTGCACTTCATGATTATATAAATTCAAGTGGATAATGAAGGAAAGTTCACATTTGCCTAAGTCACATCAGATGTTATTTGTGATTTTAATTAGATTTTGATTATGGAAATATTAAGTGCATGATGAAGGTGTGTGGTAGCGTGAAATAATATGAATGGTTTTTGAGGTGAGGGACGCCACTAGTGTCCCATCCAAGTACATCTGCAAGAAGTGCACCCAACTCTTGCAACTCCAAGACCGCTTTAGGGAACTGGAGCGGGAGCTGGATGAACTTCAGATCATTCGGGAGGCAAAGGCTGTGATTGATAAGTGTTACAAGGAAGCAGTTACTTCTAGGCATGAAGAAAGCTGGGTAACTGTTAGAAGGGGGAGAAAAACAGTCAGTGCAGGATCCCCTGTGGTCGTTCCCCTGAAAAACAAGTACACGGTTTTAGATTCTGTTGGAGGAGGATGGCCCTTATCAGGGGCATGCACTAGGGTCTGTGATGTCTTTGATTGAGTCTTTGAGGTCCTGAAGGGAGAGGTTGACCAGCCCCATGTCGGGGTCCATGTAGGTACCAACGACAGAGGTAGAAAGAGGGATAGGGATGTAAGGCAGGATTTCACGGAGCGAGGGTGGAAGTTGAGAGCTAGAACAGAGTTGTTATCTCTGGTTTGTTATCCATGCCATGTGACAACGAGGCAAAGAATTGGGAGGGATACCAGCTGAACACATGGCTGCAGGGATGGTGCAGGAGGAAGTGTTTCAGGTACATGGATAACCAGGCCTCCTCCTGGGGAAAGTGGGACCTCTACAAACAGGATGGTCTTCACTTGAACCAGAGGGGTACTAATATCTTGAGTGGGAAATTTGCTGGTGCTTTTCAGGTGGGTTTAATCTAATTCAGCAGGGGGATGGGAACCTGAGGTATAGTTCCAGTGCACCGGAGAATGAGAGTAGGGAGGGAATGGACAGGATTTCACAGTCACAGGAATGTGCTGGCAGACAGCAAGCTGGTTTGAAGTGTGTCTACTTCAACACCAGAAGTATCAGAAATAAGGTAGGTGAGCTTGCAGCATGGATAGGTACCTGGGACTTCAATGTTGTGGTCATTTCGGAGACATGGATAGAGTAGGGTGAGGAATGGATTTTGCAGATTCCAGGGTTTAGATCTTTCATTAAGAACAGTCAAGGTGGTAAAAGAGGGGGAGGTGTGGCCTTGTTAGTCAAGGACCGTATAACGGTGGCTGAAAGAACATTTGACAAGGACTCGTCTACTGAGGTGTTATGGGCTGACATTAGAAATAGGAGAAGAGAGGTCACAATGTTGGGAGTTTTTTATAGGCCTCTGCAGAGTTCCAGGGATGTGGAGGAGAGGGTCGGCAAAATGATTCTGGGCAGGAGTGAAAGGAACGGTGGTCATTATGGGAGACTGTAACTTCCCCAATATTGACTGGAAATGCGATAACTGTGGTACGTCGGATGGATCAGTTTTTGTCCAAAGTGTGCAGGAGGGTTTCCTGACACATCATATCGAAGGGTTGACAAGAGGGGAAGCCACACTGGATCTGGTGCTTGGTAATGAACCAGGCCAGGTGCTTAATTTAGTGGTAGGTGAGCACTTTGGACAGAGTGACCATAATTCAGTTACATTTAGTTTAGCGATGGAAAGGGATACGTACATGCCACAGGTCAAGAGTTATCGATGGGGGGAAGGGCAATTATAATGCAATTAAGCAAGACTTAGGATGCATAGAATGGGGTAGCAAAATGCAGGAGATGGGGACAGGCAAAATGTGGAGTTGGTTTAAGGAACAGATATTGCATGTCCTTGATAGCTATGTCCCTGTCAGGCGGGAGGAAGTGATAAGGTAAAGGAACCATGGTTTACTACAGAAATTGCATCTCTTGTTAAACGGAAGAAGGAGGCTTATGTGTTGATGAGTCGAGATGGTTCAGATGAGGTGATGGAGAGTTACAGATTAGCACTGAAGGATTTAAAGAGAGAGTTAAGAAGAGCAAGGAGAGGACATGAGCAGTCTTTAGCAGGTAGAATAAAGGAGAACCCTAAAGCTTTCTGTAGGTATGTGAGGAATAAAAGGATGACTAGGATAGGTATAAGGCCAGTCAAAGACAGAAATGGGAAGTTATGTGTGGATCCTGTGGAGATCAGAGAGGTGCTAAATGAATATTTCTCATAGTTTTCACTCAGGAAAAGGAGAATATTGTAGAGGAGAAGAATGAGGTACAAGATATTAGACTAGAAAGGATCAAGGCTGGTAAGGAAGAGGTATTATGAATTCTAGAAGAAGTGAAAGTAGACAAGTCCCCTGGGTCTGATGGGATTTATCCAAGGATTCTCTGGGATGCTAGGGAGGAGGTGTTGGAGCCTTTGGCTTTGGTCTTTGAGTTGTCATTGTCTACAGGTTTAGTACCAGAGAACTGGATGATTGCAAGTTTTGTGCCCTTAATCAAGAAGGGCAGTAAAGATGACCTAGGTAATTATAGACCAGTGAGCCTTACTTCTGTTGTAGGAAAGGTTTTGGAGAGTATTATGAGAGATAGGATTTATAATCATCTAGCAAATAATTTGATTTCAGATAGTCAACATGGTTTCATCAAGTGCAGGTCATGTCTCACAAACCTCATTGAGTTTTTTGAGAAGGTGACCAAGCATGTAGCTGAGGGTAGGGCAGTTGACGTGGTATACGTGGACTTCAGCAAAGCCTTTGATAAGGTTCCATATGGTAGGCTGTTGGAGAAAATTCAGAGGCATGGGATTGAGGGTGATTTAGCAGTTTGGATTAGAAACTGGCTTTCTGTAAGGAGGCAGCGAGTGGTGGTTGATGGAAAATATTCAGCCTGGAGTCCAGTTACTAGTGGTGTGCCACAAGGACCATTGCTGTTTGTCATTTTTATAAATGACTTGGATACAGGCATAGGTGGATGGTTAGTAAGTTTGCAGATGACACTAAAGTCGATGGAGTAGTGGACAGTTTGGAAGAATGTTACAGGTTGCAAGGAGACTTGGATAAACTGCAGAATTGGGCTGAGAGGTGGCAAATGGAGTTCAATGCAGCTAAATGTGAGGTGATTCACTTTGGGAAGAATAACAGGAAGGCAATGGAAATGGTTCAATGGAAAGATTCTTGATAGGGTGGATGTGCAGAGGGATCTTGGTGTCTATGTGCATAGATCCCTGAAAGTTAATAGTGCTGTTAAGCAGACATACAGTGTCTTAGGTTTTATTGGTAGAGGGATTAAGTTCCAGAGCTGTGACGTCATGCTGCAACTATACAAAACGCTAGTGTGGCTGCAATTGGAATATTGTGAACAGTTCTGGTTGCCCCATTACAGGAAGGATGTGGAAGCATTGGAAAAGGTACAGCGGAGATTTATCAGAATATAGCCTGGTCTGGAGGGAAAGTCTTACAAGGAAAGGCTGAGAGACTTGGGTCTGTTCTCATTGGAGAGAAGAAGGCTTAGTGGGGATTTGATGGAGACATGCAGGATGATCAGAGGATTAGATAGGGTAGACAGTGAGAGTCTTTTTCCTCGGATGATGACGTCAGCTTGTATGAGGGGACATAACTACAAATTGAGGGGTGAAAGATTTAAGACAGATATCAGAGGCAGGTTCTTTACTCAGAGAGTGGTAAGGGTGTGTAATGCCCTGCCTGCCAATGTAGTCAACTCAGCCACATTAGGGAGATTTAAACAATCCTTGGATAAGCACATGGATGATGATGGGATAATGTAGGGGAATGGGCTTAGATTAGTTCACAGGTCAACACAACATCAAGAGCCTGTTCTGTGCTGTATTGTTCAATTTTCTATGTCCTATCTTCTATATTTATTATTTGTTCTTTAAATGACAGTGACACTGGCTGGGCCAGCTTTTATTGCCTCTCACTAATTGCCCTTGAGAAGGTGAGGGTGAGATGCCTTCTTCAATTGCCACAGTCCATGTGCTGCAGATTGACTCATATTCCCTTGGAAAGAATTCCAGGGTCTTGACCCAGACACACTGAAGGAATGGCAATATATTTTCAAGTTAGGATGGTGGGTGGCTTAGAACGTAACTTGCAGGGGTGGTGCTCCCATGTATCTGCTGCCCTTGTCCTGGTTTTGTGGTTCTGGATTTGAAAGGGAAATTTCTTGCATTGCATCTTGTAGATGATACACATGCTTGTTACTGAGAGTGTTGGTGGGGGGAGTAGATGCTTGTGGTGCCAATCAATGGGCTGTTTTGTCCTGGATGGTGTGAAGCTTCAGTGTTGTTGGGCATTGCACAGATCCAAGGAAGTGGAGGGTAGACCATCACACTCCTGATTTGTGTCTTGTAGATGATAGATAGGGTTTAGGCGAGTCAGGAAGTGAGTTACTCATTGTAAGATTCCTGGCCTCTGACTTGCTCTTGTAGCCATTGTATTTATTTGATGAATCCAGTTCAGTTTCTCATCTCTGGTAAACCCAGAGTGTTGTTAGTAGAGGAATTCAGTGATGGAAATTCCATTGAATGTCAAGGGGAGATGTTAAATTCTCTTATTGGAGATGGTTATCACTGGGCTTTTCTGCTTTGTGAATGCTACTTGCCACATATCTGCCTGAGACTAAAGATTATTTGGTTTTTTTCCCTTATGGACAAAGACTGGAGTACTGTGTCCAGTTTTGGTTTTCAAATTTAAGAAAAGGTACATTGGCATTGGAGGTAGTTCAACAGAAGTCCTTTCAGTTGGTTCCTTGGATGGAGGAGTTGATTCATCATGAACAGCCAAATGTGTTAACTCTTGAGGGAGCTTGAAAAGCAAGATATTGAGAAAATGTTTTCACTTGTGGGAGAATCTCAAACTGGGGACATAGTTTAAGAATGAGGGGACACTCATTTACAACTGAGATGTTAAGAAATTTCTTCTTCCAGAAGAATGCCTGGAGTTCTCTACCTCTGACAGTTCTGGCAGCTTGATCACTGAAACTATTTGCAGAGGAGGTAGAGAGGGTATTAAAATATTAGGAAGCTGAGGTCTATGAGGAACTAACAAATAAGAAACGTTCAGATCTCGGGCAGGTCAGCCATTAGGGGCGAAATGTCATATTCCAGCACTCATTTCTTATACTCCTATGTCCCCTTCTGTCCCTCAGTCCCCTCCACCCCTCGCCCCCTCCACCCCCTGTTCCCCATCCCCTCCCAAGGTGAGTATATCCTTGCGTGTACATTATTGTGAGGGTGTCCATCCTCACGTTTGTACAGTTCATATTTGTAGAATATATAGTTTGGACAATATTATAGATTTTACAATAATATTTATCAAACATTTAAAACATTCAGAAATAAATCAAATGAAAGAAAACAAACAAGCTACTTGTTAGGATTATTAGCAAATGAAACACTTTGGAAAGTGACTTTTGTATGGTCATCAAACTGTCAAACTGCCAAATCTGACCTCATTATAAGACTGTTGCCTGGTTTCCTGCTCCTTTCACTGTCCATTGAACCAGGAGCAGTTTTATCCCCTATGGCCACACCATGTCTTATCCTTTCCATTCAATATTTTCTAACCTCAATCATTTAATACATGCAGACACAGAGTGGTGTTTCTCTAGACCGACAGGACAGCAAAGCCAGCAGTATAACTCAACTGAGGTCACCATGAAGGTTCCATCTCAGGTTAAGCCACCACCAGTCATCTCTCTGTAATGAGAGAGCAGCCCCTTGGTTCTCTGGGACTGAGATGGCTTCACTTTTTCTAACTCCAAGCTGCTGGTTAAACATTGGCCTCAGCTGGTTCAGACCAGTATTTGCAATGTCACTCTGTCCTTTGTCAATGTGGAATATTTCAATCATACAATCTCGGTCAACAGGAATGTTCCCTCCAGCACCCTGCACCTTTCTCTCCGATCCTTCCCATTTTAAATAGAGGTAAATCTTGAGCTCCACACGTGATCTCACACAGTAGCTGACAAGCTGGAAGTTTCTCCTTTCTCAAAGTTGCTATGAGTGTGAACTCGTAAAACCTGTTGTCCCTCATTTCACTGCACTGTTAGAATCAGTGTCAGTAAATCAGGAGTCCATGTTTACATTAGCCACACACTGACTGAACAGGCAGCAAACTACACACTGTAATGACTTCACTTTGTTAAAAGTGAGGACCGATTTCCTTTTTGTTATATTTCATAAATTGCATTTTCGAAAATGTATATTCACTTACCTGGAAGTGACTGTTCCCAGACACTCACTGGGAACAGCGTTCATCTTTCTGCTCCTAAACAAGCCTGACTCCCACAAACTAAAAAGAGCATAACGTGATAAAAGGAACAAGAGGTTACCATTCAGGCTTACTCCAACAATGAATAAATCAAGACTGATTTTATTGGCATCTCGTACAGCTCGCTCGCACTATAACCTGTGACTCACTTGCTTGAGGTTAGCAAAGTTAAAAATCACATAACACCAACCACCTGTTGGTTACAATCCAAAAGGTTTATTTGGAAGCACTAGCTTTCAAAGCGCTGCTCCTACATCAGGTGGTTGTGGAGTATAAGATCATTCGTCACTGAATTTACAGCAAAATCTATAGTGTGATGTAACTGAAATTATATATTGAAAAAGACCCGGATTGTTTGTTAAGTCTCTCATCTTTTAGAATGACCATGTTGGTTTCAGTTCTTTCACATGTAAATCGCAGAACATTGTAAAATTACATTAGAACATAGAACATCGAATAGTACAGCACAGAACAGGCCCTTCAGTCCACGATGTTGTGCCGACCATTGATCCTCATGTATGCACCCTCAAATTTCTGTGACCATATGCATGTCCAGCAGTCTCTTAAATGTCCCCAATGACCTCGCTTCCACAACTGCTGCTGGCAACGCATTCCATGCTCTCACAACTCTCTGTGTAAAGAACCTGCCTCTGATATCCCCTCTATACTTTCCTCCAACCAGCTTAAAGCTATGACCCCGCGTGTTAGCCATTTCAGCCCTGGGAAATAGTCTCTGGCTATCGACTCTATCTATGCCTCTAATTATCTTGTATACCTGAAATGAACTTTAACAATAGGTGTCTGTCGGCCCAGATACTGCATTGAAGGTGTGAGGTGCCCTGTGTGAGGCAGTCTGTTCCCCAATGTTCAGACTATTTCTAAAAAAAGGGATTTACAGAACCTTACATGGATTCATGCAGTTTTTGATCAAAATAAAATGTAATTCTACAAGTACAAATTCACCCCACAAACATACATGTGTATATGTGTGTGTGTCTGCACGCGTGTGCAAGGGGGTATGAGTGTCTGTGAGAGAGTGTGTATGTATGTGAGTATAAAGGAGTATAAGTCTGTGAGAGGGTGCGTGAGTGGGTGTGAGAGTGTATGTGTGAGTGTATGCGGTCTATAGGTGTGTGTATGTGTGTGTAGTGCAGTGGGGTCAGCTGTAGTGTGACATGAACCCAAGCTCCCGGTTGAGGCCATCCCCATGGGTACCGAACTTGGCTATTAACCTCTGCTCGGCCACTTTACGTTGTTGCCTATCCCAAAGTCCACCTTGTAGGATGGTCACCCAAAGGTCTGAAGTCGAATGTCCCGGATCACTGAAGTGTTCTCCGACTGGGAGGGAACACTCCTGTCTGTTGATCGTTGTGCAATATCCATTCATCCATTGCCGTAGCCTTTGCTCAGTCTCGACAATGTACCATGCCTCAGGGCATCCTTGCCTGCAGCATATGGGATAGACAACATTGGCCGAGTCACATGAGTACCTGCCAAGTACACGGTGGATGGTGTCCCCACATGTAATGGTGGTATCCATGTCAACAGTCGTGCAATGTCTACCGTGACAAGGTTGTATGGTGTTGTCCTGAGAGCTGGGCAGCTTGCTATGAACAATGATTTGGCGGTTGTTTAAAGGCAAGTAGTGGAGGTGTGGGGAAGGTCTTGGTGAGGTGCTCATCCTCATTGATAATGTGTTGCAGGCTGTGAAGAACATGGCGTAGTTTTTCGGCTCCTGGGAAGTATTGGACAATGAAGGGTACCCTGTCGGTTGCAGCTCATGTCTGTCTCCTGAGGAGGTCATTACGGTTTCTAACTGTGGCATGTCAGAACTGGTGGTGGATGAATTGAGCATCATACCTCATTCTTATGAGGGCATCCTTGAGCATTTCCAAGTGCATGTCATGTTCTTCCTCATCTGAACAGATCCTGTGTATGCATAGGGCTTGTCTATAGGGGATGGCTGTTTTAATATGTTTTTGGTGGAAGCTGGAGAAGTGCAGCATCATGAGGTTATCTGTGGGTTTGTGTAGAATGAGGTGCTGAGGTACCCATCCTTGATGGAGGTGCATGTATCCAAGAATGAGACAGATACTAAAGAGTAGTGCATGGTGAATTTGATGGCGGGATGAAACGTATTGATATCACTTTGTAGTTGTTTCAGTGACTCCTCGCCATGGGTCCAGAGGAAGAAAATGTCGTCAATGTACCTGGTGTATAGAGTTGGTTGGAGGTCCTGCGTAGAGAAGAAGTCTTGTTCATGAAAATATTGGCATATCGGGGTGCAAATTTGGTCCCCATGGCTGTTCCGTGTGTCTGGATGAAGAACTGTTGTCAAAGATAAAAATGCGGTGATCAAGGATAAAATGATGAGTTGTCGGACAGCGCTCGGAGATTGGCAGTTGTTGGTGTAAAGTACCGAGGCTCTTACCATGATGCCGTCATTGTGAGGGATGTTGGTGTAGAATCCTGAAATTTGAGGTTGAATTCCATTTAGAAAAAAAGTGCAACTTCAAATGAAGCAATGTTAAACCAATCATGTTTTATGTTACAAACAAAAAGTAAAGAATGATGGCAGAGCAGTGGACGTTGTTTACTTGGATTTTATTAAAGCCTTCAAGGTTCTGTATAGTGGACTAATTAGTAAAATTCGGTCACATGGGATTCAGGGCGAGCTTGCCAATTGAGTATATAGCTGAAAATGTGTTGCTGGAACAGCGCAGCAGGTCAGGTAGCATCCAGGGAACAGGAGAATCGACAGTTCAGGCATAAGCCCTTCTTCAGGTATATAATTGGCTTAATGGCAGGAGACAGAGGGTGGTATTGGAGGGTTGCTTTTCAGACTGGAGCCCTGTCCCCAGTGGTGGTCCACAGGGATCACTTCTGGATTCTCTTTTGTTATTTATATAATTGATTTGAATGAGAATATAGAAGGCTTAGTTAGTAAGTTTGTGCATAACACTAGAATCGGTGGTATAGCAGATCAAGAGGAAAGGTTGATCAGGATCCCTTTGTAATCTTAGAAAATGGGTCAATGGGCTGGAAAATAGCAGATGGAGTTCAATCTGGATAAATTTGCGAGGCATTGCATTTTGGTAGGAGCAAACAAGGGTAGAGCTTATACACCGAATGGTAGGGCCTTGGGTAGTGTTATAGAACAGAGGGACCTAGGAGTGCAGATACATAAGTTTTTGAAGTTTGGATCACACTTGGCCTGCACGGCGGCTCAGTGGTTAGCACTGCTGCCTCACAGCACCAGGGTCCCAGATTCAATTCCAGCCTCTGGTCACTGTCTGTGCGGAATTTGTATGTTCTCCCTGTGTCTGCATGGGTTTTCTCCCACAGTCCAAAGATGTGCAGGTTAGGTGAATTGGCCATGCTAAATTGCCTGTAGTGTTAGGTGCATTAGTCAGAGGGAAATGGGTCTGGGTGAGTTACTCTTTGGAGGGTCGGTGTGGACTGGTTGGGCCGAAGTGCCTGTTTCCACACTGTAGGGAATCTAATAATAAAGAAAAGCATTTGGCATAAACATAAAACATAAAACAGTACAGCACAGAACAGGCCCTTCAGCCCACGATGTTGTGCCGACCATTGATCGTCATGTATGCACCCTCAAATGTCTGTGACCATATGCATGTCCAGCTGTCTCTTAAATGTCCCCAGTGACCTTGCTTCCACAACTGCTGCTGGCAACGCATTCCATGCTCTCACAATTCTCTGTGTAAAGAACTCTGCCTCTGACATCCCCTCTATACTTTCCTCCAATCAGCTTAAAACTATGATCCCTCATGTTAGCCATTTCTGCCCTGGGAAATAGTCTCTGGCTATCGACCAAGTGCGGTCTAACCAAAGTTCTATAGAGCTGCAACAAGATCTCACAACTCTTAAACTCAATCCCCCTGTTAATGAAAGCCAAAACACCATATGCTTTCTTTACAACCCTGTCCACTTGGGTGGCCATTTTAAGGGATCTATGTACCTGCACACCAAGATCCCTCTGTTCCTCCACACTACCAAGAATCCTATCCTTAGTCCTGTATTCGGCATGTTTGCCTTCAGTGCTCAGTCCTGTGAGTATAGGAGTTGGAAAGTCATGTTGAGATTTTACAGGACATTGATGAGGCCTCTTCTGGAATACTGTGTCCAGTTCTCATCACCCAGTTATAGGAAGGCTATTTTTAAGCTGGAGAAGGTTCAGAAAAGATTTACCTGGATGTTGCTGGGAATGGAAGGTTTGAGTTGTAAAGAAAGGCTGGCACTTTTTTCACTGGAGCATAGGAAGTTGAGAGGTGACCTTCCAGAAGTTTATAAAATGGTGACAGGTATAGATAGAGTTAATAGTAATTATCTTTTCTGTGGGATGGGGAATTTCAAGACCGGGAGCACATTTTTAAGGTGAGGAAAGAGATTTAAAGACATGAGGGACAAATCTTTTACAAAGAAGGTAGTTCGCATGTGGAATGAACTTCCAGAGGAAGTGGTAGATGTGGGCACAGTTACAACGTTTTGATAAGGAAAGGTTTGGAGGTATATGGGTTTAGATCAGAGTGGTGCTGGAAAAGCACAGCAGGTCAGGCAGCATCCGAGGAGCAGGAAAATCGACATTTCAGGCAAAAGCCCATCATCAGGAATGCTTGACCTGCTGTGCTTTTCCAGCACCACTCTGATCTAAACTTGGGTTTCCAGCATCCGCAGTCCTCACTTTTGCCTTGGAGGTATATGGGCCAAGAGCAGGAAGGTGGGACTAGTTTAGTTTGGGATATGTTCAGCATGGACTGGTTGGACTGAAGGAAGAGCGGGAGCTTGGACCAGGAGCTTGTCAGGAAAGATGAGTCACTGATTTAAAACTTTAAGTAGCAGTGGTACCTCGGAGCGTAAAGGTTTCTGGGAAAGGAGGGACTTTTTTATTTCTCTCCAGCTATATAAGTGAGTGTTTTCTACACACAAGACCATACCCTTGTAGAGCCTCCCACCCAACCACCTCCTCTAACCTTAAACACCAGGGACACACCAGTATCTCTTTTTATTTTACTTTCTGATAAGAGGACGAGCAGGGATGGCAGTGCAGGGAGAACAATGTTCCTCCTGCAGGATGTTTGAGGTGAGGGACACCATTAGTGTCCCATCCAAGCACATCTGCAGGAAGTGCACCCAACTCTCGCTCCTCCAAGACCGTGTTAGAGAACTGGAGCGGGAGCTGGATGAGCTTCGGATCATTCGGGAGGCAGAGTCTGTGAGAGATAAGAGTTACAGGGAAGCAGTTACTGCTAGGCATGAAGAAAGCTGGGCAACTGTTAGAAGGGGAAAAAACAGGCAGTGTAGGATTCCCCTGTGGTGGTGGTTCCCCTGAAAAACAAGTATACTGTTTTGGATACTGTTGGGGGGGACGGCTAACCAGGGGCATATACTATGTTGCAGGTCTCTGGCACAGAGTCTGTCCCTGTTGCACAGAAGGGAAGGAGGGAAAGGAGGAGAGTGTTAGTCATTGGGGACTCAATAGTTAGAGGCTCAGATAGAAGATTTGTTGGGAACGAATGAGACCCGTGGTTGGTGTGTTGCCTCCCAGGTGCCAGGATCCATGATGTATCGGATCATGCCTTTAGGGTCCTGAAGGGAGACGGTGACCAGCCCCAAGTCGTGGTCCATGTAGGTACCAACGACATAGGTAGAAAGAGAGATAGGGATGTAAGGCAGGATTTCAGGGAGCTAGGGTGGAAGCTGAGAGCTAGAACAACAGCGTTGTTTTATCTGGATTGTTACCCATGCCACGTGATAGCGAGGTGAAGAACAGGGAGAGATATCAGCTGACCACATGGCTTCAGGAATGGTGCAGGAGGGAGGGTTTCAGGTATTTGGATAATTGGGGCTCATTCTGGGGAAGGTGGGACCTCTACAAATAGGATGGTCTACATCTGAGACAGAGGGGTACTAATGTCATGGATGGGAAATTTGCTGGTACTATTCAGGTGGGTTTAAAGTATCTCAGCAGGTATCTCTCTTTCTACCTATGTCGTTGGTACCTACGTGGACCACGACTTGGGGCTGGTCACCGTCTCCCTTCAGGACCCTAAAGGCATGATCCGATACATCATGGATCCTGGCACCTGGGAGGGGGATGGGAACCTGTATTGTAGTTCCAGTGCACAGAAGGATGATTATGATGACTCAAAGATCAAGGCCGAAGGCTCCACCATCTCCTTCTTAGCTTCCCAGGGAATTCTTGGAAAAATCCGATCTGACTCAGGGGACTTATCTAATTTCACTCCTTATAGAATTGATAACACCTCCTCCTTACTAACCTCAATCCTTTTAAGTCTGATTGCCCTTATCTCAGTCTTCTCCTCTACAGTATTCCCCTTGTCCTGACTGAAAACAGATAATGAATATTCATTTAGTACCTCTCTGATCTCCACAGGGTCCACACAAAACTTCCGACTTGTGTCTTTGATTGGCCCTATTCCTACTCTAGTCATCCTTTTATTCTTCATATACCTACAGAAAGCTTTAGGGTTCTCCTTTATTCTATTTGCTAAAGACTGCTCGTGTCCTCTCCTTGCTCTTCTTAACTCTCTCTTTAAATCCTTCAGTGCTAATCTGTAACTCTCCATCATCTCATCTGAACCATCTCGTCTCATCAACACAAAAGCCTCCTTCTTCCGTTTAACAAGAGATACTATTTCTTCAGTAAACCACGGTTCCCTTACCTTATCACTTCCTCCCTGCCTGACAGGGACATACCTACCAAAGACATGCAATAGCTGTTCCTTAAACCAGCTCCACATTATGATTGTACCCACCCCCTACATTCTGCTACCCCATTCTATGCTTCCTAATCGCATTATAATTGCCCTTCCCCCATCTCTAACTCTTGCCCTGTGGCATGTACCTATCCCTTTTTTGTGTGGACCCTGTGGAGATCAGAGAGGTACTAAATGAATATTCCTAATCTGTTTTCAGTCAGGACAAGGGGAATACTGTAGAGGAGAAGACTGAGATAAGGGCAATCAGACTTAAAAGGATTGAGGTTAGTAAGGAGGAGGTGTTATCAATTCTATAAGGAGTGAAATTAGATAAGTCCCCTGAGTCAGATCGGATTTTTCCAAGAATTCCCTGGGAAGCTAGGGAGGAGATGGTGGAGCCTTTGGCCTTGATCTTTGAGTCATCATAATCTTTGGGTTTAGTACCAGAGGACTGGAGGATTACAAATATTGTGCCCTTGTTCAAGAAGGGCAGTAGAGATGACCCAGGTACTTACAGACCAGTGAGCCTTACGTCTGTTGAAGGACAAGTTTTGGAAAGGATTATAAGGGATAGGATTTATAATCATCTAGCAAGCAGCAATTTGATTTCAGGTAGTCAACATGCTTTCATCAAGGGCAGGTCGTGTCTCACAAACCTCATTGAGTTTTTTGAGAAGGTGACCAAGCATGTGGATGAGGGTAGGGCAGTTGACTTGGTCTACATGGACTTCAGTAAGGCCTTTGATAAGTTTTCATACGGTAGAAAATGCGGAAGCATGGGATTGAAGGTGATTTAGCAGTTTGGATTAGAAACTAGCTTTCTGGAAGAAGGCAACAAGTGGTGGTTGATTGAAAATATTTAGCCTGGAGTCCAGTTACTAGTGGTGTGCCACAAGGATCTGTTTTTGGGACCACTGCTGTTGTCATTTTTATAAATGACTTGGACGCAGGCATAGGTGGACGGGTTAGTAAGTTGCAGATGATACTAAAGTCAGTGGAGTAGTGGACAGTTTGGAAGAATGCTACAGGTTGCAGGGGAACTTGGATAAACTGCAGAATTGGGCTGAGAGTTGGCAAATGAAGTTCACTGCAGCTAAATGTGAGGTGATGCACTTTGGGAAGAATAACAGGAAGGCAGAATACTGGGTAAATGGAAAGATTCTTGGTAGTGTGGATGTGCAGAGGGATCTTGGAGTCCATGTACATAGATCCCTGAAAGTTGCCACCCAGGTGGATAGTGCTGTTAAGAAGGCGTATGGTGTGTTAGGTTTCATTGGTAGAGGGATTGAGTTCCGGAGCCGCAATGTCATGCTGCAACTATACAAAATGCTAGTGCGGCCACACTTGGAATATTGTGTACAGTTCTAGTTGCCCCATTACAGGAAGGATGTGGAAGCATTGGAAAAGGTGCAGAGAAGATTCGCCAGGACGTTGCCTGGTCTGGAGTGAAGGTCTTATGAGGAAAGGCTGAGAGACTTGGGTCAGTTCTCATTGGAGTGAAGAAGGCTAAGAGGGGATTTAGTAGAGACATACAAGATGATCAGAGGATTAGATAGGGTGAACAGTGAGAGTCTTTTTCCTAGGATGATCACATCAGCTTGTATGAGGAGGCATAGCTGTAAACTGAAGGGATTTAAGACAGATGTCAGAGGCAGGTTCTTTACTGAGAGAGTGGTAAGGGGGTGGAATGCCCTACCTGCCAATGTAGTTACTCAACCACATTAGAGGGATTTAAACAATTCTTAGATAAGCACATGGATGATAGTGTAGGGAGATGGGCTTAGGCTAGTTCACAGGTTGGTGCAACATTGAGGGCTGATGGGCCTGTTCTGCACCGTATTGTTCTATGTTCTATGTTCTAAGGGTTTATTTCTGTGCTATATGATTCTATGACTGTAAAAGCTAGAATTTGGTTTTGTTGTGTTGAATGGTTTTTTGTCAGCTGTGAAGTATGAAATTGGACAAATGTCCTTTTTTTTATTCAGTCAGAAACAAGGGAAGTTATAATAGGGAACAGAGAGATTGCAGAGCTGAAAATGTGTTGCTGGAAAAGCACAGCAGGTCAGGCAGCATCCAAGGAACAGGAGAATCGACGTTTCGGGCATGAGCCCTTCTTCAGGAATCCTTCTTCAGGAAAGAGACTGCAGGCCAATTAAATATGTATATTTGTTCTGCCTTTGTGAAGGAGGATGCAGATAATATGTTGGGGTCATAGGGTGAGCAAGAGGGTAAATCAGAATTAGTAGACAAATGGTGTTGAGGAGATTGATGGGATTGCAGACTGATAAATCCCCAGAGCCTGATAATCTCCATCCCAGTACTTTAGAAAGTGGCCCAAACAGTAGTAGTGCTTTCATGGTCATCTTCCAAGATTCTCTGAACCCTGGAATAATTGATATGGATTGTTGGATAGCTAATCTAACCCCATTATTTGAAAAGGGAGATTGAGAGACAGTAGGGAATTATAGATCAGTTAACCTGACATCCGTAATGGTGAAGATGCTAGAGTCTATTAAAAAAGATTTAATAGCAGCGCAATTGAAAATCATTGACAGAATCTGACAGAATAAGCATGGTTTTAACAAAGGGAGACCATGTTTGTCAATTCTTCAGTAATATTTTGTGGGTGTAACTATTGTTGTTGTTGAAGAGAGCCAGTGAATTGGTTTATTTGGATTTTCAAAAGGTTTTTGATCAGGTCTCTCATAACAGATGAGTGTGCATGCTTAAAGTACATGGGATTGAGGATAGTGTATTGACGTGGTAGAGGACTGACCGGCAGACAGAAAAAGGAGAGTAGGTATAAATGAGTTTTCTTTACCCATTGAGGTACTATAGGGGTCAGTGCTTGGACTCCAGCTGTTCACAAGATATGTTAATAATTTTGAGGAATGAAATAAATGTAATATCTCCAAGTTTGCAGGTGACACAAGGCTGGGTGTAGGGTGGACTGTGTGGGGTATGCTGAGGCACTTCAGTGTGATTTGGACGAGTTGAGTGAGTGAGGAAATGTATGGTAGACAAGATATAATGAGGACAAATGTGAGGTAGTGTACATTAAAGCAAAGATAGGAAGACAGATTACTACCTGAATGATGATACATTGGGAAAGGGAGAGCTGCAATGAGGCCTGTGTGCCTTTGTCCACCAGTCACTGAAAGTAACCATTAGAGATGCAGCAGGTGATGAAGGCAAATGGAATGATGGTCTTCATAGCACGGGGATTTGAGTACAGGAGCAGGGCTGTTTTGCTGCACTTATATATATGGAATGTAATCTGTAGTTTTGGTCTCTTTATGTGAGGAAGGATGTTTTGGCGATGGAGGGAGTGCAACAAAGGTTTACCAGACTGATTCCTGGGATGGCAGGTCTAACAAATGAAGAGAGACTGGATTGGTTAGGATTATATTCACTCAAGTTGAGAAATTTTCCACAAGGAAACAAATCAGTTTACTTTAAATGTTGTTCCGGACTGAGAGAACACTCCATTCCTTGCAGGGTTTGCTGATCATGGAAGTCCTGAAGCGTATCAGTGGTGACTGTATGGGCTCTGATCATGTTAAACCAATCTATTAGATTTTGTACACACACAAACATCGAATTTGGGAGCAGTGGTAGGTGATTCAGCCCTCAAGCTTGCTTCACCATTCAACATAATCATGGCTGATCATCCAACTCAATCCCTGTCCCCTTTGATACTTTTACCTGTAAGAACTATATCCAATTCCTTCTTGAAAATATTCAATTTTTGGCGTCACCTGCTTTCTGTGGTTGTGAATTCCATATGTTCTCTGGGTGAAGACATTTCTCCTCATCTCAGTCCTAAATGGCTACCCTATATCCTTAGATCATCAGCCCTGGTTCTGGACTCCTCAGTCACCAGAAACATCTTTCCTGCATTCACTCTGTCTTGTCCAATTAGAATTTTATAGGTTTCTACATGATTCCACCTTCTTCTAAACACGAGCAAATATTATCCTGACCAATTCAACCTTTACTCATACTTCAATCCTGTCATCCCAGGAATCAATCAGATGAACCTTTGCTGCACTCCCTCCAAAGCCAGAACATCCTTCCTCAGGTAAGGAATCAAAGCTGACAATATTCCAGGCATAATCACAAGGTCCTGTACAATTGCAACAAGCCATCCCTGCTCAAGTATTCAAACCCTGTTACAATGAAGGACAACATACCTTTGCCCTCTTTCCTGCCTGCTGAACCTATATGCTTTCTTGCAGTGTCTGATGTTTAAGGACACCCAGATCTTGTTGCTTATTCCCTTCTCTCAAAATATAGCCATTCAGCTAATAATCTTGATTCCTATTTTTGCTACCAAAGTGGGTAATCTCACATTTATCCACATTATACTGTATCCACTATGTATTTTTTCCAAACTCTCAACTTATCCAAATTATATTCAACCAATTCTGCATCCTCCTCACAGCTCACCCTCCCACCCAGCTATGTGAAATCTGCAAACCTGGACATATTACATTTTGTTTTACATTTAAATTATTGATATTTGTGAATAACTTGAGTCTAGTTACTGATCACGATAGTACCCTTTGGATACTGTCATTCAGATAAAGAACCATGTATTCCTTGGTAAAGCAAGTGGTCAAGACCAATGTTGACCCACTAAAGATTGAGAATATTTGCAATTTGACTGTGGATAAATAACACAGGTAGAATAACTTTGCCTCAGTATTTACAGTAGAAAAGTGGGATAGCTTGCTGGAAGTCCCAAAGAAATTAATAGCAGATCAGGACAGGGATTGCTGTTTAGAGTTTGTTTGTTTTCTTCATAGGCTATTGTGCAGCACCAAACTGCTTTAGTGACGAGGATGTATAAAGATATTTTATGAATAACACATTTTTAAAAAAATGGCTAAACAGAGATGACTAAGGTAGTGGGCATGGGAATGTCTATGGATATTGTTTATATGGACTTACAAAAGGCATTTGATCAATTCTCACATATGAGATTGCTAACACAGGTAGAAACCCATAGAATTAAGGGCTAAATGCAGACTTGGCTGGGAAACTGGGTGAGTGGCAGGCAGCAGAGTGGAGGGATTATGGATGGTACTTGAATTAGGGGGTGTCCCCAAAGGATCTGTTTGGACCTCAGTTATTCATATTAATTATGAATGACTTAGTGGCATAGAAAGTTGTATCCAAATTTTCTGATGACACAAAATTAAGCAGCATTAGAGGTAGTGTAGACAATAGCATAAAATTAGAAAGGGATATTGATAGACTAAGTGATTGGGCAAAACAGTGGCGGGTAGAGTTCAATATAAGCAAGTGTGTGATTATCCATTTTTGAGCAAAGGATGGATGGAAAACTTTTATCTGGATGATATGAAGTTAAAACAGCGATATCCAGAGAGACTTTGGAATTCAGGTGAATATTTCTTTAAAATGTCACAAACAGGTGCAGAAAATAATCAAGAAACCAAAGGAATACAGAACTTTGTATGCCAGTCCTTGATATATAAGGAAGCTGAACTTACTCTGCAGTTATACATAACCCTGGTTAGACTCCATTTGGAGTACTGTGAGCAAATCTGGGCACCACATGTTAAAAGGATAGATTGGCCTTGGAGGGAATAAATATAAGTTTACAAGAATAACACCTGGACTTCAGGGTTTAAGTTATGAGGAAAGATTGTACAAATTAGGCAATTTTACCCAATAATTTAGAAAGTTAAGGGGTGATCTACTCTATGTCTTTCCCTTTTAACATCTTGAAGACAGGGCAAATTAAGATAACTATATCCACTGTTTGGAGATTCCAGAACCAGGCGACATAGCCAAAGAATTAGTGCCAAAAAGTTCAGCAGAGATGTTAAGCAGCACTTCCCCACACAAAGGGTGGGAAAGATTTGAAACTCTTTTCCACAAACAGCAGTGGATACAGGATCAGTTAACTTTAAATCTGAGGTGAATATTTGTTTTAAACAAAGGTATTAAGGGATATGGGTCAAAGACAGGTATGTGGAGTTAGGCCATTGGTCAGCCATGATCTCATTGAATGATAGAACAGCTCACTCCTACTGATCAACTCCTCTTCCTATGTTCCTACATACACTGTTGCCTGTCTGCTAATTAGTTTTCTATCCATTTCAATACATTATCCCTCATCCGATTGGAGAATCTCCTTTGAGGAGGTAACTGTGTTGTGGATAAAGGGGAACTGATGGATTTGCAGTACTTAGATTTTTAGTAGGCATTTGATAAATAGTCACTTTAAAGGTTATAGAACATAACAGTACACTACAGCATTGTACAGGTCCTTTGGCCCTCAATGTTTTGCCAGCCTATTATCCTACTCGAAGATCAGACTAACCTACATACCCTTCATTGTACTAACTTCCATGTGCATATCCGAGAGTTGCTTAAATGTCACTAATGTATCTGATTCTACTACCAATACTAGCAGTGTATTCCACACACCCACCACTCTCTGTGTAAAGAACCGACCTCTGACATCTCCTCCAAACCTTCCTCCAATTAGCTTAAAAATATGCTCCCTCATGATCGACAATTCTGCCATGGGAAAAAGTCTCTGGCTATCCTCTCATACCTCTCATCATCTTGCACTTTCTTCAGAAGACATGCCCTCCAGTCCAGGCAGCCTCCTTGTAAATCTCCTCTGCACCCTCTCTAAAGCTTCCACGCTTTTCCTGTAATAAGGTGACCAGAACTGAACACAATATTCCATGTGTGGTCTAATCAGGGCTCTACAGAGCTGCAGCATAAGCTCGCAGCTCTTAAACTCAATCACCCTGCTAATGAAAGCCAACACACCATACGCCTTCTTAACAACACCTGAGTGGCAAGAATCCTGCCTTTAACCCTGGAATCAGCATTCAAATTCAACCTCCCAAAATGAATCACTTCACATTTCTCCAGGTTGAACTCCATTTGCCAACATCTCAGCTGAGCTCTATATTCTGTCGATGTCTCGTTGCAACCTACAACAGCCCTCCACAACTTCACCAACCTTCATGTCATCAGCAAACTTACCAATGCAGCCTTCCACTTCTTCATCCAAGTCATTGATAAAAATCACAAAGAGCAGAGGTCCCAGAACTGATCCCTGCTGAACATCACTGGTTGTCGAGCTCCAGGCTGAATACTTTCCTTCTACCACCACCCCCTGTCTTCCATGGGTCAGCCGGTTCTGTATCTAGACAGCCAAACATTCCTGTATCTCATGCCTCCTTACTTTCTGAATGAGCCTACCATGGGGAACACCTTGCTAAAATCCATGTACACCACATCCACTGCTCTACCTTCATCAACATGTTTTGTCACATCCTCAAAGAATTCAGTAAGGTTTGTGAGGCATGACCTGCCCCTCACAAAGCCATGCTGACTATCTCATCAAAATATGGTTTTCCAAGTAATCATAAATCCTGTCTCTCAGATCCTCTCCAATACTTTGCACACCACTGACATGAGACTGACTAATGAACAAAGGAATAACATTTGCCACCCTCCAATCATCTGGCACTACTCCAGTGGACAGGGAGGATGCAAAGATTGTCACCAAAGGCACAGTAATCGCTTCCCTCACTTCTTTAGAAACCGCCTTCCTAACATTAACCTGTTCAAGCGTATCAGTCTGTTTCACATTGTCCTCAGAAACATCAAGGCCCCTCTCAGTGAATCCTGAAGCAAAGTATTCATTGAGGACTTTCTCTATTTCCTCTAATTCCAGGTGCAAGTTCCATCATCCCCAATTGGCCCTCACCTCACTCTGGCCATCCTCTTGTTCCTCACATAACTGTAGAGCGCCTTGCGGTTTTCCTTAATCCTACCCGCTAAAGCTTTTTCATGCCCCCTTCTAGCTCTCCTCAGTCCATTTTTCGGTTCCTTCCTGGCTACCTTGTAACCCTCCAAGCCCTGTCTGATCCTTGCCTCATTAACCTTAACTAAGCATCCTTCTTCCTCTTGGCTCGATGTTCCATGTCCCTTGTCGCCAAAGGTTCCTTCACCCTATCATCCCTTTCTTGCCTCAGTGGCACTATCAGCAAGTGCTTCCTAAACACTTGTTGTGTTGTGGTTCTGTTCGTCGAGCTGGGAATTTGTGCTGCAGACGTTTCGTCCCCTGTCTAGGTGACATCCTCAGTGCTTGGGAGCCTCCTGTGTCTGCAACACAAATTCCCAGCTCGGCGAACAGAACCACAACAACGAGCACCCGAGCTACAAATCTTCTCACAGACTTGGAAGACTTGTTTCTGTTGTGCATTTCTCTGAGAACATCTGTTCCCAATTTAGAAACCCCTGTTCCTGCCTAATAGCATTGTAATTCCCCCCTCCCCCAATTAAATACTTTCCCATACTGTCTGCTCCTATCCCTCTCCATGAGTATAGTAAAGGTCACTATCACTGAAATGGTCTCCCCCCAAGAGATATGACAGCTGGCATGGTTTGTTGCCAAGGACCCAATCCAATATGGCCTCCCCTCTAGTCGGCCTATCTGCATATTGCTAGGAGAAAGTAAGGACTACAGATGCTGGAGATCAGAGTCAAAAATGAGATGCTGCAAAAGCGCAGCCAGTCAGACAGCATCCGAGGAGCAGGAGAGTCTACATTTCGAGTATAAAGTTAAAAATCACACAACACCAGGTTATAGTCCAACAGGCTTAATTGGAAGCACACTAGCTTTCAGAGCAACACTCCTTCATCAGGTGATAGTTGTCGCTCCGAAAGCTAGTGTGCTTCCAATTAAACCTGTTGGACTATAACCTGGTGTTGTGTGATTTTTAACTTTGTACACTCCAGTCCAACACCGAAATTTCGAGTATAAGCTATTCATCAGTAAGAGCCCCCCCATTCCTGCTGAAGAGCTTATGCTCAAAATGTCGACTCCTCAAATGCTGCCTGACCTGCTGAGATTTTCCAGTGCCACACTTGTTGACTCTATTCACATATTGTGTCAGGAACCCTTCCTGGACACACCTGACAAACACTGCTCCATTCAAACTATTTGAACTAAGGAGGTTCCAATCAATATTAGGGAAGTTGAAGTCACCCATGACAACAACCCTGTTACTTCTACACATTTCCGAATTCAGCCTCCCAGTCTGGTCCTCCATGTCTCTGTTAGTATTGGGCAGCCTGTAGAAAACTTCCAGTAAAGTGACTGCTCCTTTCCTGTTTCTGACTTCCACCCAAACTGTCTCAGTCGACAAACCCTCCTCAATGATTTCCCTTTCTATAGTTGTGATATTATTCCTGATTAGCAATGCCATTCTTCCACCTCTTTTTACCTTCTCCCCTATTCCTTTTGAAACATTTCAACCCTAGTACATCCAACAACCATTTCTGCCCCTGTGATATCCAAGTCTCCGTAATGGCCACAACATCATATTTTCAAGTACTGATCCATGCTCTGAGTTCATCACCCTTATTCCTGGTTATTGTGGAAGATAGTTATTCCACGTGTAGAGGATGGAATTTTAGCTTGAGTCGAAGATTGGCTGGCTGACAGGAAACAGAAAGTAGGTGTAAGTGAGTCTTTGTCTCTGTTCACTCGTGGGATGTGAGTGTTACTGCCAGGGCAGCATTTATTGCCCATCCCTAGATGCCCTTGGAAGGGTGATGGTGAGCTGCTTCTTGAACAGCTTCAGTCATGTGCTCTCGGTTAACCCACAATATCATCAGGGAGGGAATTTCAAGATACTTAACCAGCAGTGGTGGAGAAACAATTATATATTTCCAAACCGAGATAGTAAGTAGTTTGGAGGGAAACTCTCAAGTAGTGGTATCTGCTGCCTTTGTCTTTCTAAATGGAAGTGATCTTAGATTTGGGAGATGTTGTCGAAGGATCTTTGGTGAATTTCTGCAGTACATCTTATATATAGTACAAACTGCTGCTACTGAGTGTTGGCAATGGAAGGAGTGGATGATCTGTCCTGGATGGTGCCAAGTTTCTTGTGTTATGGGAGCTGCACCCATCCAGGCAAATGGGGAGTATTCCATCACACTCCTGACCTGTGCCTTGTAGATAGTGGACAGGCTGTGGGGAGGCAGGAGGTGAGTTACTCACCGCAGCATACTTAACCTCTGACCTGTTCTTGTTGTCACTATGTTTATGTGAGTAGTATGGTTGAGTTTCTGCTCAATGATAACCCCCAGGATGTTGATAATTGGGGATTCAGTGATGGTAACACAATTGAATGTCAAGGGGATAGTAATTAGATTATTTCTTTGTCATTGCCTGGCTTTTGTGTAGCGCAAACGTCATTTGCTATTTGTCAATCTAAAGTTAATGTAACAAATGGTTTACCACAGGGGTAAGTGCTGAGGCCTCAAATCTTTCCAGTTTATATCAATGACTTACATTAAGGAAGCAAAGGTATGGTTAATGCTAGTGACTCAAAGATAGCATGGCTTCATGAGGGGCAATCATGTCTGACAGATTTATGCGAATTCTTTGAGGAGGTAATGAACAGAATAGATAATGGGGAAGCAGTGGATGTAACATGTGGAGTTTCAAAGATACTGCACATTAAACTCTTAATAAGATAAGAGCCCTAGGTGTTGGCGGTAGTATATCAGCATTCCTTCTTTTGGAGGGCAGTGAACTCTTTACAGCAGAGAGCTGTCAAGGCAGGGTTGTTAAGTACTTTCAAGGTTGAGATAGACAGATTTTTAATTAGTTAATATCGGGAAAGGCAGGAAAGAGGGATTGAGGATTATCAAATCAGCCATGATCTCATTGAATGGCGAAGTGGGCTGAATGGCCTGATTCTGCTCCTACATCCTATGATTGTATGGCCTTTAATTAAGATGAAGGTATGCAGAGGCAGATGCTTGAGGACATATCTTTCTTGAGAGTTTTAAATATGTTCTAATGAGAAAGGGATCCAAAGGAAAGTATAAAGCATCCATGACCAAATCTGCACATGGTAAAATTCAGACTTGGCAAAATCCTGGTGAAAGGCTTATGCCCGAAACGTTGATTCTCCTGCTCCTCGGATGCTGCCTAACCTGCTGCGCTTTTCCAGCACCACACTCTCGACTCTGATCTCCAGCATCTGCAGTCCTCACTTTCTCCTAAATCTAGACGTGGCTAACTCCAAGTGCCAAAATCCAGACATTAAGAAGAGTATCGAATGGAAAGAAAGGGTCTACAATTCTATAAGACTCTGATTCTTTAGAATATTGGGAAAATATTTCAAGTGAGCAAATGATCTTTAAAAGCAAAATTAAAATATCAGACCAAATGTGAAAAAACAGCAGACTGTAAGAATATTTGCAAGTATTCAAAAGGAAGAAAGAGAGGCTGAAGTATATGTGCACCCTTTGTAGAATAAGTCTGGGGAAGTAATACCAGGAATAGGCAGAGAAGCTGAACAAATACTTTGTTCTTTGCAGTAAAAGGCAAAATTTAAAAAAAACTCCAAAGAATGGTTGAAAGGGAGAGAGGAACTTACGGGTACTATCAATAGATGATAGGTTCAAGGAAACTAAAGAAACTAAAGGCTGACAAGGGAGCCCTTATTAACCAAAAACTTCTGGTCTGGGACAATCATGAAACCCCTTACTCTAAGGTAAAGTTAATATCAATATCTTCACCCATTGATAATATGATTTTACATTATTTTCCCAATCTATTGTGGTTAATTTTATCTTGCTAGCTTTGAAATTGCCTTTAGTTAATTTTAAGACTCTAGCTTCAGACTCAAGTTTCTCGCACTCAAACTGAACATGAATTTCGAACACAAAATGAATAATTTTGTCTCAATGATCCTTTTCTTTGACATTATTCATTAATCCTGTTTCATTACTTAGTGGTTCACCTCCTAATGGTGAAAAGCAATCATTTCCAAGCTTGCAATTCATACTGTCAATCAGACCTATAGCCACAATTTGAAATTATAAAATTTAATGCAATCACCTTGGACTATTCATAATCTCAAGAGGACACAAAGTACTCTAGAGACTACAAAATATTTTTGAAGTTGCAACTTCGGGAGCACAGTACTATATTTTTGCATAGCAAGCTCTCACAAGCCGCAGTGAGGTAATGAACAGTTTATTCAGTGAAGAGCCATAGCAAAGCTCTTCTTTGAAATAATCTTTGTTTTTTTTCTATCCACCTGAGTGAGCAGGTAGGGCATTGCTTTGATCGAAAATGCAGTCACACCAAGTGTGGAGCTCCTATCCTGATGCATTTGACTGACATCCTTTAATATGTATTCAGCTGCTTGGACTTGTTCCTACAGTGTTATGATTTAGAAACAGGAATGCAGTCTTCTGTGGGACCAATTTCATCTGCAAACATGTTACTTGCACCTCAACAACTCCCATAGACATTCAAACCGGGTGCTAAGGATTCCAGCCAAGCTTTGATGATAATGAAGCTATTGTTAACAAATGCTATTATTTACATCCACTGACCTGGTTTCTATGTCTGTTTGGTTTTGATGTTCCAGTGCAGTTCGGATTGGATTAATACAAATTGAACCTGATCCTCCGTAGTTATTCTTTCATGATACTTGGTTCCAGGATGAGTTAAATGCTATCAAGTGACCAGATCAATACTTCAAGTAACATTTTCTTTGCTGTAAGAGTATCACAATAAAATGTTATTAGAATCATTACAGCATAGAAGGAGGCCATTCAACCCATCAGCTCCATCTCAACTCTCTCTATAAAAATCCGGTCATTGCCATTTCCTCATTGGATCACCAGAACCCGATACGTTTCTTTCCTTCAGGTGTTTGTCCAATTACTCTTTTGAAATTAATGATGGTCCTTGCTTCCCCACGCTCGTGAGCAGCAAGTTACAGCTCATCGACACTTGTTGGAATAGATTTTGCTTCTCACACTCTGGTTATCTGTTGCCTGTAACCTGTGTCCCCCCGTGTTTGTCGAATTAGACAATTTCCATTTCTTTAGCTGCTGTACTTACACCTTCAATTTTCTTCAATGTACAGCAAGTGATTAGGAAAACAAGCAGAAATCTTATTTCTTTGATTGTAAGGGGAGTGGAATATTAAATTCTGTTTTATTGCAGGATGTTAGTGAGTCATAGAGTCATACAACATGGAAACAGGCCCACCATGTCTATGCCAGCCAACAAACATGACACTTCACTAAATTAAAAACCAAAAAAACTACAAATGCTGTAAATCAGAACCATCAAACTACACGAATCCCATCTATCTGTACTTGGTTCATGGTCTACTATGCCCAGGCATTTTAAGAACTATGTTTAAGATGTTTCTGAAATATTATGAGAGTACCTGTCTCCACCAACCTCTCAGGCAACACCTTTCATATTTCTGCCATACAGAAAAGCGTTTTTCCTCAGATCTCCTCTAAACCACTTACTCCTCACCTTTAAATTTATGCTGCATGGTCATAGACATGTCAATCATTGTGAAAAGATTCTTCTGATCTACCCTGTCTAAGCCTCTTATAATTTTCCCCCTCAGCCTCCCTTGCTCCAAGGAAAACAAACCCAGGCTATTCTGTTTCCTCATAACTGAGACTTTCCATCTTAGGTAACATCCCCTGGTGAATCTCCTCTGCACCCTCTCCTCTGCAATCACATTCTTCCTATAGTGTGGTGTCTAGAACTACACACAGTGCTCAATCTGTGACCTAATCAACATTTTATAAAGTTGGAACAAAACTTCCTTGCTGCTTTATTCTATACCCCCAGCTAATGAGGATAAGCATCCCTATGCTACCTTCATCTGTCTGTCTACCTGTGGGATCTATGGACTTGTACAGCAAGGTCACTTCGTTCCTCAATACTCTCTATCATTCATTATGTGCATCTTTCCCTTGTTGGACCTCCCAAAATGCTTTACCTCAGACTTATCAGGATTAAATTCAATCTGCTATTGTTCTGCTGAATTTACCAGCTGATCAATATCAGACTGCAGCATCAGACTGTTCTCATCACTACCAACAGCACCATCAATTTTCATGTCACCTGTAAAACTTAATAATTATTATCTTGTACATTTGTATCCAAGTCATTAATGTACAAAACCAGCAGCAAGGGTCCAAGCACCGACCCCTGTGGTACTCCACTGATCACAGATTTCCATTCACAAAACAATCCTCTTTGCCTATATTGGTAAGTCGATTTTGGACCTAGTTTGCTAACTTGCCTTCTTCCATGGTGTCTTAACTTGTGAGGTCACATCTGGAGCATTGTGTACAGTTTGCTTATTTAAGAAAGGATGTTTACTCACAGTAGGAGAGACTATCAAGAAGATGCAGTTTAAAGAGATTCCAATTTAAGATAAGGAAGATTTTTTTGAGGAATGAGAGTATTTGGAATGCTCTTCTCCAGAGAGAAGTGAAGGCGAAATCACTGAATTTCCTTAAGGCTGAAGTAGATAGATTGCTCAATGATGATGGGATTGAAGGTTATCAGCAGAATGTGGGAATGTTGAGTTGAAGCCACAATCAGCTCAACCATTAACATATTGATTGATGGAACAGAGTTTATGAGCTGAATGGCCCAAGTTTTGTTGGTATTCAATAATGTAGTGTGGGTAGTTTAATTTGATCTTCAAGTAGGATAAAATGTCAGCACAACACAAAAGGCTGAAAGGCCTGTACTCTGTTGTACTGTTCTATGCCAGAATCATGAGATGTGGGCATTGCTGGCAAGGCCAGCATTTATTGTCCTCATTAATTGCTCATGAGAGTCAACCACATTGCTGTGGGTCTGGACACACATGTAGGTCAGACCAAGTGAAGAAGACAGACCTCCTTGCCTAACCATTGAAGCTGATAGGTTTTTCCTGAAAATTCATCAGTAAAGTGATGGAAGGTGTGCTCAACTGTGCTATCAAGCAGCACCTGCTCAGTGATGCCCAGTTTGGGTTCTGACAGGACCGCTTAGCTCCTGACCTCATTACAACCTTGGTTCAAACATGGGCAAAACAGCTAAACTCCAGAAGTGAGGTGAGTGTGACAGCACTTGACCTGAAGCTGCATTGATCAAATGTTACATTAAGGATTCCTGGATAAATCTGCAGGAATTCACTGGGGTGGTAGTTAGTATCCTATTACTGTCCCTTGACATGAAATTACATTACCACTATAAATTCCTTAATATCAAACCCCTGGGGGTTATCATTGACCAGAAACCAAACTGGACTAACCATGTAAGTGTAATTCCTGAGGAACCACATCAGAGGGTCAGAATACTGCAGATGTAACCGACTTCCTGCTTCCTCAAGGCCTGTATACCATCTACAAGGCACAAGTCAGGAGTGTGTTGAAATACTTCCCACTTGCATGGATGGGTTTAGCTCCAACAATGCTCAATAAGCTTGACACCATCCAAAATAAAACAGACCGCTTGTGACCACATCACAAACATCTACTCTGTCTCTACCATTGACGCTCAGTAGCAGCTTCTACAAGATGCATTTCAGAAATTTACAAATGGTCTTGAGACAACATCTTCCAAGCTTATGATCACTTCCACCTCGAAGGACAAGGGCAGCACACATGGGAATACCTGCAAGTTCCTCTCCAAACCACTTACCATCCTAACTTGGAAATTAGCAGGACTTATACACTTAATGGTAAGGTCCCAGGGAGTGTTGTGAACAAAGAGACCTTGGAGTGCAGATTTATAGCTCCTTGAAAGTGGAGCCGCAGGTAGATAGGATAGTGAAGAAGGCGTTTGGTATGCTTTCCTTTATTGGTCAGAGTATTGAGTACAGGAGTTGGAAGGTCATGTTGCGGCTGTACAGGACATTGGTTAGGCCACTGTTGGAATATTGCGAGCAAATGTGGTCTCCTTCCTATCGGAAAGATGTTGTGAAACTTGAAAGAGTTCAGAAAAGATTTGCAAGGATGTTGCCAGGGTTGGAGGATTTGAGCTATAGGGAGAGGCTGAACAGGCTGGGGCTATTTTCCCTGGAGCATCAGAGGTTGTGGGACTAGATTGGGTTGGGATATCTGGTCAGCATGGACAGGTTGGGCTGAAGAGTCTGTTTCCATGCTGAACATCTCTATGACTCAATGAGTCTATATATCTCTGTTCCTTCACGGTTGATGGTTGACAGGCTCTGGGGAGACTGCAGGTGAACTACTTGCTGCAGTATTCCTAACTTCTGACCTGCTCTTATAGCTGCTGTGTTTGTGGCAAATCCAGTTGGGTTTCAAGGAAATAGTAACTCCAAGAACGTTGATAGTGGGGGATTCAGTGATGGTAACACCATTGAATGTCAAGAGATGTTGGTTAGATTGTCTGTCTCTTATTGGAAATGGCCGATACTTGGCAATTATGTGGCGTGAATGTTCCTTGCCACTTGCCAGTCCAAGCCTGAATATTGAGCAGGTCATTCTGCATTTGAACATAGACTGCTTCTGAGGAGACACAAATGATGCTGAACATTGTGCAATCATCAGTGAACAATGTCCACTTCTGACCTCATGGTGGAGGGAAGATAAATGACGAAACAGTTAAAGTTGGTTAGGCTTCTGACACTACCCTGAGGAACTCCTGCTGAGATATATTGAAGCTGAGATGACTGACCTGCAACAATCACGACCATCTTCCTGGGTGACAGGTGTAACTCCAATCAGTTACGAGTTTACCTCCTGCTTTTTATTGATTCTAGTTTTTCTAGGGTTCCTGGATGCCACACTTGGCCAAATGCAACTTTGTATGGAGATGTCACTCAGTTCTCCCCTGGAATTCAGCTCTTTTGTCCATCTTTAAACCAGGGCTGTAGTGAGGTCAGGAGCTGAGTGGCCCTAGTGGGCCCAAACTGGGTGTCACTGAGCAGGTTATTGCTGAGCAGGTGCTGCTTGATAACACTGCTAATGACACCTTCCACCACCCTCCTTTTTAAAGGTGCAGCATTACCCCATGTGTGTTTTTACTCTGTGTCTCTCCTGGGAAAGCTGAGTAAGGAGAAGGTACTGAGAAAGCTGAAAAGTCTGTAGGTGGATATATCACCTGGACCAGATGGACAACACCCCAGAGTACTGAGGAGATTATAGAAGCATAGGTGGTGATCTTTCAGGAATCACTGGAGTCAGGGAGGATCCCAGAGCACAGGAAAATGGAAAATGTGACATCATTAGGAAGGAAGGGAGAGAGTAGGAAGACAGGCAATTGTAAGCTTGTTAGCCTGACCTTGTTTGTTGGTAAGAATTTAGAATTCATTTTCAAGGAAGACATTGCATGGTGCAAGGAAGTACATGGCAAAATAGGGCAGAGTCAGCATGGCTTCGTAAAGGGGAGGTCATGTCTGACAAATCTGTTCAAGTTGTTTGAGGAAGTAATGAACAAGTTAGATCATGGAGAGTCAGTAGATTTTCAGAAGGACTTTAACAACGTGCCACACAGGAGGCTGCTAAATAAGATAAGAAACCATTGTGTTAGGAGCAAGGTGGATAGAGGATTAGCTGACTGGAAGATGGCAGAGAGTAAGGATAAAGAGGTCTTTTACAAGATGGCAGCCGGTGAGTTCCACAGGGAATAATGTTAGAACCACAAGTGTTTTATACATTAATAATCTGGACAAAGGAACTGAGGGCATTGTTGCTATATTTTCAGATGAAGCAAAGATAGACAAAGGGACAGGTAGTGCTGAGGAAGTGGGGTGGCTGCAGAAGGACTTGGACTGGCAAGGACAGTGGGCAAAGAAAAAGCAGATGGAATATAAAGTGGGAAAGTGTGAGGTTATGTACGTTGGTCAGAAAAATACAAGTGTGGACTGTGTTGTTTAAATGGGGAAAGATTTTGGATAACTGAAGCACAAGGGACTTGGGAGTCCCAGTTCAAGATTCCATAAAGATAAACAGATGGGTTCATTTTGCCTTTAGGAAGGCAAATGGAATGTTAGCATTCATTTCAAGAGCAGGACTGTTCTGCTGAAGCTGTATTAACCGAAGGAATAGCTGCCGGGGGAGGGGGGTGGGGGGGGGGGGGGATTGATAACACAATCTGGCCCCTCAAGCCTGCTCCGCCATAAACCTCTGGTCTGCATTTGGAATATTGTGAGCGGTTTTGGGTTGCATATCTAAAGGAGGATTGGAGGGGGTCCAAAGGAGGTTTACAACAAATTATCCTGGGATGAAGGATTAATCCTATGAGGAGCAGTGGCGGACTGTGGGTCTGTACACTTTGGAATTTAGAAGTTTATGAGGGAGTTCTGATTGAAACTTACAGAATATTGAAAGGCCTGTAGGGATTGAATGTGGAGAAAATATTTCTACTAGTAGGAGATGCCAGTACCCAAGGGCCAAGTCTTAGAATGAAGGGATGATGTTTTAGAACTGAGATGAGGAGGAATTTCTTCATCTCGAGCATAGTGAATCATTGGAACTCATTTCTGCAGAAGCCTGTGAAAATCAAATCATTGAGTGTATTTAAGACAGAGATAGGCTCTAGATTGGTAAGGGGATCAAGAGTTATAGGTGAAGGCAGGAGAATAGGATTGAAGAACATCAGCCATGATCAAATGGCAGAGCAGACTTGATGGGCCAAATGGTCTAATTGTGCTCCTATGTCTTGTGGTCTTACGGTCTTATGTAGGTTTGGTGATGCAGTCATTCAATATTTCTGATCATATTCAAAGACACATTTGATCGGAATGGAACTTATTTTTCCAGGTTACACATAACAATGGCAGAATATGCTCTTTGATTGGCAGAAATTCCTTCTTTACATTTTTTATTATTCTTTCAGGGGGCATGGGCATTGCTGGCTAGGGGAACATTTATTGTCATCCCCTAATTGTGCTTGAGAAGATGTTTGTGAGCCACTTTTTAAAATCATTATCGTGCTTGTCTGACAGTGCATCCACAATGTTGTTTGGAATAGTGTTCTAGGTATTTAACCCAATGACTGAGACCACACAGCAATAGAATCCTAAGTTTGGAAGAATTGTGGACTATGGGGGGTTTATGAATCTGTTGATTCAAGGTATTTGTCCATGTTTATGATGTATAGCATTCTTCATGTAGGGACTAACTCTAATTAAATCAGCATCTCTTGATTGCTCTGACAGATGTCTTACATGCTTTGTGACTGAATGCAACACTTTTCACTGTACCTCAGTACACATGACAGTAATAAAATAAATCAAAGATAAATTAACTGCAGCAAATTTCAGGGCAATGAATGGTCTCTTGTCCCTCAACAAGAAGTGTCTGGCAAATATACAAAATGCTGCATACCCGACATTGTCTGGCAATGTTCTGACAATTACACGTTGGATCCTGAACTTTCGCTTCAGTCTGTTGTCATGATAACTATTCTCTTCCATCTCAATCCAATTTGAGAGAAGTAATTACAAAACCATTGGCTTTCTATTCACTGTGCTCTGTGATGGTGGTAAGTGTGTTAATCATAAAGTTTACAGAAACTGTACTGATAATTTGCATTTATTTCATAAATTAATATTGCAAAACATCTCAAAGCATTTCACAGGGGCAAAATCAGCCAACGGAAAGCTTAACATTTTGTTCAAAAAGGATGGGAGCAAGCGTGACTGTGCAATGTGTGCTTTAGTGTTGACATGTATGTCTGTCACTCTGGGTGTGTTTGTATTTGCGTGTTTATGTGAGTGTGTCTGAATGTGTATGCACAAGCCTCTTGGAATTGTTGATAAAGGAGCTCACCACAAGCTTCATTCCACCATGCTGAAACCTCAGACATTTGCAGACAGGTCTTGGATTGTGAATGCGGTAATGAAAATCTGGCCCTCAAAAATCCCTAGATTGAATGTTTGCTCTCCCCATATCCAGTGTGCTCACCATTTCCTGATGTCATTGGGATCACATCAAATTGGCTGTATACCGATGTCTGGAATGGTGGGAATCTCAGAAGGAGTCTGAGGAGAATCATCTGCTCAGAACCTCTGACTGAAACTATGGTTGGCCAATTGCATTCTTGTTTCTGAATCAGGAGACTGTGTATTGATGCCTGAATACAGGCCTTGAGAAAAAACTTGAGGAACGATCCTCCAGCACACTGTGTCACTGCCAGACGTGAGTCTTATTGAATGTTAAACTGAGGCCCTGAATGATTTCAAAGGCAGACAAAAAAATTCTCGGCACTATTTCATAGAAGAGCAGACGGGGTCTGTCCTCTTTCCTGGTCAATATTAATCTCTCAATCAACACCAAAAGACCAGTTTTCTGGTCTGTTTGTTGGAGGTTGCAATGCACAAAGTGGATATTGTGTTTCATTCATCCAACAGTAATGGTACTTCATTGGCTGGCAAGTGTTTTTGAGAGATCCTAACGTCTTGAAAGACACTATACAAATGCAAACCCTTTTTTTTTCTGGTAGTAATTGTTGCTGCCTTCTGTTTTTCATCTACAACTGGACTGAGCATTTTGAGGAAGTGGCAAAAATGATTGAGGACAGGGCAGCAGATGTTAGCATGACATTTGGCAAGATCCCTCATGACAGGCTAATACAAACGATGAAGTCACAAAGAATCCATCATGAGCTGATAAGGTGGATACAGAACTGGTTTAGTTATAGACAGTAAAGATGGAAGAGTGTTTTTCTGGATGTAGGTTTGCTCACTGAGCTAGGAGAAAGTGAGGACTGCAGATGCTGGAGACCAGAGTTGAAAAATGTGGTGCTGGAAAAACACAGTAGGCCAGGCAGCATCCAAGGAGCAGGAGAATCAACATTTCAGGCATAAGGCCTTCTTCAGGAATTAGGCTGGGGTGCCAAGCGGGCTGAGATAAAAGGTAGGGGGGAGGGGATT
>NC_057729.1:62436951-62445603 GCF_004010195.1 Chiloscyllium plagiosum | reverse complement strand
GGGGGGAGGGGAAATGAGGAAGCTGGAGAAATCTACATTCATCCCGTGTGGTTGGAGGGTTCCTAGGCGGAAGATGAGGCGCCCTTCCTCCAGGCGTCGTGTGGTCAGGGTCTGGTGATGGAGGAGGTCAAGGACCTGCATGTCCTTGGTGGAGTGGGAGAAGGAGTTAATGTGTTCAGCCATGGGGCGGTTGGGTTGGTTGGTGCGGGTGTCCCAGAGGTGTTCCCTGAAACGTTCCGCAAGTAGGCAGCCTGTCTCCCCAATGTAGAGGAGACCACATCGGGTGCAGCGGATACAGTAAATGATGTGTGTGGAAGTGCAAGTGAATTTGCGACAGATATGGAAGGATCCATTCGGGCCTTGGAGGGAGGTGAGGGGGGAGGTGTGGGCTGCTTGGAGGTGGCGGAAATGATGGAGGATGATACGATGTATCCGGAGGTTGGTGGGGTGGAAAGTGAGGACCAGTGGGGTTCTGTCCTGGTGGCAATTGGAGGGGCGGGGCTCAAAGGCGGAGGTGCAGAAAGTGGAGGAGATGCGATGGAGAGCATCGTCGACCACGTTGGAGGGGAGTCACTTTCTGTTCCTTTTCTCAGGGAGTGGTAGATGGAGTCTAACTCGATGTGTTTGTTGATAGAGTTCAGGTTGAAATGCCATGCTTCTAGGATTTCTCGTGCATTTCTCTGTTTGGCTTGTCCTAGGATGGATGTGCTCCTCGGATGCTGCCTGAACTGCTGTGCTTTTCCAGCACCACTAATCCAGAATCTGGTTTCCAGCATCTGCAGTCATTGTTTTTACCTAGGATGGATGTGTTGTCCCAATCGAAGTGGTGTCCTTCCTCACCTGCACGTAAGGATACTAGTGAGAGTGGGTCATGTCGTTTTGTGGCTAGTTGGTGTTCATGTATCCTGGTGGCTATTTTTCTGCCTGTTTGTCCAATGTAGTGTTTGATACAGTTCTTGCAAGGTATTTTGTAAATGACATTAGTTTTGATTGTTGTCTGTATAGGGTCCTTTAAGTTCTTTAGGTGCTGTTTTAGTGTGTTGGTGGGTTTGTGGGCTACCATGATGCCAAGGAGTCTGAGTAGTCTGGCAGTCATTTCCGAACAGCCAATGGGAAACTTCAAACCAACGTCTACAGGAAAACAACACATACGGACCAAGTATTGAACTGCAGAAGCAATCATCCCAACACCCACAAACGAAGCTGCATCAGAACATTATTTCAATGAGTCAACACACACTGCAGTGCAGAGGAACTATGCAAAGCAGTAGACCCCATCTCCCACCCCCTGAGAAAAGGAACCGGAAATGACTTATTTGGAAATAACCACCACCGGAAATGACATCACCAACCCAAAGAAACCCAAACATATAAATAGAAAGCAGGAATTTTCAGCATTGTTTCACCCGAGGCCCACTGACGATGTTACCTAGTAAGGTAATAAAACGTTTGGAAATGAACCTTGCAGCTAGTGAACAAACCTGTATCCAAAACCTAAACCTGAGCTACAAATCTTCTCAAAACTCGCTAAGTGTTTTTCTGACTGGAGATTCGTGACCAGTGGTGTTTGTCAGGGATCAGTGTTGGGACCTGTGAGGTTTGTAATATGTATTAAGGAGAATGTAATTGGCCTGATTAGTGAGTTTGTGAATGACAAAGATTAGGAGAGCTGCATATAGTGTGGAGGATTTCCAGAGGACACAGTAGGATACAGACAGGCTGGAGACTTGGTTGAGAAATGGCAGATGCAATTTTAATCTGGAAAATTGTGAGTTGATACATTTTATGGAATATCTAATGCAGCAGAAATGTAGACAGTAAATGGCAGAACCCTTAGCATCATCATACAGAGGGATCTAGGCATACAGGTCCACAGTTCCCTAAAAGTGGAAACACAAGTAGATAAGGTAGTTAAGGTATATGGTATGCTTACCTTCATCAGTCAAGGTAAAGTATAAAAATTGGCAAGTCATGTTGCAGCTGTGTAGAACTTTAATTAGTATACATTTGGAATATTGTGTATAGTTCTGGTTGCCATGCTGCCAGGAAGGTTTGGAGGCTGTTGAGAGGTTACAAAAGCAGTTTACCAGGATTTTGCCTGGTTTGGAGGGTATTGGCTATGAGGAGGGGTTGGATTAAATTGGTTTGTTTTCACTTGAACATTAGAGGTTGAGGGGTGGCCTGGTAGAAGCTTATAAAGTTATGAGAGGCATAGAGAGAATGGATCGTTGGTATCTTTTTCCCAGCATAGAAAAGTCATTTACTAGGGGAAATAGGTTAAAGGTAAAAGGGAGAAAGTGTAAAGGAGATGTGAGAGGCAAGTTTATTTTTAACAGAGGGTGGTAAGTGTTTGGAATGTGCTATCAGAAGTGGTGGTGGAGGCAGATACAATAGCAATATTTAAAAGGCATCTTGACAGATGCATGAATAACCAGGAAATAGGGGGATAAGGATTGCATGGAGGCAAAAAGTCTTAGTTTCAAAAGGCAGCATAAGTTGATGCAGTCTTCTCTGGCTGAAGAGCCTGTTCCTGTGCTGTACTGCTCTTTGATCTTTGTTTTTTCAGGTCAGTTCCATCATTACCTACAATTTGTGGACCCTCTTCTGTATCTTGTTCATTGCTTCAGTGTCAACAAAATTGTATCAGTAACATCTGACCCAAAATAAAGCCAAGACGGGCAGATGCTGGAGATCTGGACTAAAAGCAGAAAATTCTGGAGAAACTCAGTAGGTCTGCCACCATCTGTGGGGGGAGAAACAGGATTAATGTATTGATTCCAGTGAGCCTCCTTCAGTGTATATTTGACTTGATCTGATGGTTATGGGGTTGTGTACGGTATCAACCTGTAGCCTACTCTATTTCATTAAACTGATCCCCTGGTTCTGGATTTCCTGATCAATGGAATCAGCAGAAATTAATCCAAATTTTGAATCTTTGTTTTATTTTTTAATCTTCCATGATGTTCAGTCAGAGCAAATTTTCAAAAACTTAGGATAAGAGAATTTCTGAAGATGCTGAGTAATGATGACACCAAGATATGGAGACTCAGGCATGATGCTGCAAATCATTCTCTTGTGCTCAACCTCTTAGAAGAACTGTATTGAGGAAGGTGATTGTAGACTGTGAAGGAACTAACACATCAGCTTTTGATTAGCTCAGCCCTATCCCGGTGACAGAACAATGTAAATGATTTGTAAATGCTTATTGAGCAATCAGCACTGTCCTTGAGAGAATGCCCTCTACTCCTTTAAAAACTGATAAAGTACCAGGCTTTCAAGACTAAACTGAATTCATTTCCAAAGAAGAAATATCACTAGCTGAGTGCTTGATTAAGTGGTGGGTGAGGATTAAACACTGTCAAGGACACTGGGAAAACTGTCCTGCTGTTCTTTGAATGGCTCTGCCAGATCTTTTCCATCCAGCTGAGGAGCAGAATTTCTCCAGCACTTCTTGTATTTACTTGAAGCCTATGACCTGCTCTTCAGATTGTGAGCCAAGGAATCCTTAGTTACTCCAGAACAGAGTGGCACGGTGGCACAGTGGCAGGCACGGTGGCACAGTGGTTAGCACTGCTGCCTCACAGCGCTAGAGACCCGGGTTCAATTCCTGCCTCAGGCGACTGACTGTGTGGAGTTTGCACGTTCTCCCTGTGTCTGCGTGGGTTTCCTCTGGGTGCTCCGGTTTCCTCCCACAGTCCAAAGATGTGCAGGTCAGGTGAATTGGCCATGCTAAATTGCCTGTAGTGTTAGGTAAGGGGTAAATGTAGGGATATGGGTGGGTTGCGCTTCGGCGGGGCGGTGTGGATTTGTTGGGCCGAAGGGCCTGTTTCCACACTGTAAGTAATCTAATCTAATCTAATCTAATCTAAGAGCGTGTATTCTGGATCAGTGCCTTGCTTTTGAGTTTTATCATCATAGGTAACATTTTGTCCTTAAATAGTAGTTCCTTGGGAGCACAGAACATGAAAGTTGTTAACATAGAAGCTCTTTGTCTTGCAGTCATCAAGACTGATAGAAACGAGAAACCAACGAGAGAAAGGTCACAACAGTTTATGCAACATGAGAACATAGAACATAGAACATTACAGCGCAGTACAGGCCCTTCAGCCCTCGCTGTTGCGCCGCCCTGTCATAATCTGAAGCCCATCCCACCTGCACTATTCCATGTACGTCCATATGCCTGTCCAATGACGACTTAAATGCACTTAAACTTGGTGAATCTACTACCGTTACAGGCAAAGCATTCCATACCCTTACTCCTCTCTGAGTAAAGAAACTACCTCTGAAATCTGTCTTATACCTATCTCCCCTCACTTTAAAATTGTGTCCCCTCGTGTTTGCCGTCCCCATACTTGGAAAAAGGCTCTCCCTGTCCACCCTATCTAACCCTCTGATTATCTTGTATGTCTCTATTCCTCTATGAGAAGACGATGTTGATTGGTTGGACTGCTCTTGTCATGGGTTAGGGCATGATTAGCAAGGTCAGCAGGTATCCATCTGTAATTACCTTTGAACCAAGTGCCTGACTCGGCTAGAGAGCTATTTCAATTACCTTGAACTCAACTGAGAATCTTAAAAGTACTTTTTGGTAAATTCTTAATACAGTCTGGATTTTTAAATAAATGTTGTTCAGGAGCAGAATCTCACCTGATGTTGGGTACTATACTCTCAGTCTGGTATCATGGGCTGCTAATGCAATTGGTATGCTGCCCACTCTGACAGTCAAAGGAACATATGTTATGATATGGACCCCTGGTCGTTTGCATATTCAGACGATATGCATGACATTAACTGTAACACTGAAACTCATATCAAATTTCACTTTGGTGTGAGTGCCCAAGCATCTCATTGGCTGATGGTAGCATCCTGTTAGTGAAGGAACCAACTCATCCATTTACTGTAAAATAACAGCAATTGTATAATGAAGTCAGCCAGGAAGAATTAGTTCCCTGATTGGGAGTGTTAATCTGGTCCAATCAGGGAGCCATGGCTAACAGATATAAATAGGAGTTAGCGAGTTTTGAGAAGATTTGTAGCTCAGGTTGAGGTTCTGGATGTAGGTTTGCTAGTTGAGCTGGAAGGTTTGTTTTCAGACGTTTCGTCACCATACTAGGTAACATGTTCAGTGAGCCTCCGAATGAAGCACTGGTGATGTAGCCCACTTTCTATTTGTCAGATTGAGTTTTCTTGGGTTGACAATGTCATTCCCGGTGGTGACTCTAACCGGAACTCTATCAACAAACATATTGATGTGGATCCCATTTACCACCCCCGAACTATAAAAAACAGAAATTCCATTACCATAGGAAATAATGTCACCACAGGAAATGATATCACCAACCCCCAAGGAAACTCAAACATATGAATAGAAAGCAGGCTACACCAGTGTTGTGGGTAGAAGATTAGTTGACTAACAGGAAGCAAAGAGTGGGGATAAATGAGTGCTTTTCTGGCTGGCAATCCGTAACTGATGGTGTGCCTCAGGGATCAGTGTTGGGACCACAATTATTCTCAATTTGCATTGGGGAAATTTGGAATTGGGGACCACGTATAGTGTGTCAAAGTTTGCAGGTGACACTAAGTTGAGTGGTAGCGCAGTGTGCAGAAGACTGTGAAACTTGCAAAACATAAATTTTAAGTGAGAAGTCATTAATTTTGGTTGTAATAACAGTAAAAAGAATTATTACATAAATGGCAAAAGTTGCAGCATGCTGCTGTGCAGAGGAACTTGGGTGTCCTTGTGCATGAATCACAGAGGGTTGGTCTGCAGGTGCAACAAGTAATTAGGAAGGCAAATGGAATTTTGTCCTTCATTACTTAACAGATTAAGTTTAAAAGCAGGGAGGTTATGTTTCAGCTGTACAGGGTGCTGGTGAGGCCACAACTGAAGTACTGCATGCAGTTTTAGTCTCCTCCTCACTCAAAAAAGGATGTGCTGGCACTGGAGTGGGTGCAGAGGAAGTTCACTAGGTTGATTCCGGAGTTGAGAGGGTTGGCTTATGACTGGGATTATATTCATAGAATTCAGAAGAATGAGGGGGAGATTTTATAGAAATATATAAAATTATGAAGGGAATAGATAAGATAGATGTAGAGAGGATGTTTCTCTGGTGAGTGAAATAGGACGATAGATCACAGTCTCAAAATTAGTGGGAGCAGATTTAAGACCGACTTGAGAAGAAACTTCTTCGCCCAGAGGGTTGTGGATCCGTGGAATTCCCTGCCCAGTGAAGTAGTTGATGTTACTTCAGTAAATGTTTTTAAAGCTAAGATGTTTTTTGAACAATAATGGAATTAAGGGTTATGGTGAGAGGGTGGGTAAGTGGAGCTGAGTCCATGAAAAGATCAGCCATGATCTTATTGAATAGCAGAGCAGGCTCGAAGGGCCAGGGAGCCTACTCCTGCCCCTGGTTATTATGTTCTTTTGCTTTTCTTATGTCAGAGGGCCTTTTCACTCTGGGAGCTGGCTCTGAGGGAGGTGGATCAGTGTCAAGTACTCTCCAAACAAAGGGTGGCTTGGTGACGGGTTACCAGCCTCTCCGGAATTAGTTCATTGGGCTGCTAATCTCATCTGTTGCACATCTTTTCCCCTCTCCCATTGAAATTCTTCGGTTATTTTGGTGGGTTTTTATCGTCAGTTTGACCTTGGTATTTCTGACCCTCACCATGTGTTCAGGCAGAAATTTCATATGAAATAAGAGTTGCATTTTTTTGCTCATCTAAGAGATAAATGGTTTCAAAAAGAATTATGATGAAATTTAAAATTGTTTGCTTTTTTTCTCCATGATGCCAGTGATTTACCAAGTGAGAGGCTGGGAATGATTTGTCTTGGTAAAAATGAGTTGTTGATGCTCTCATGCTCCATATCCATGGAGTCAACATTCCTCTATTGCAAGATGCAGGATAAAGGAGCAATGATCCGATATTGTCAAGTGCCTTTGCCTCGATCCACTTAGTGACCCAGGATTAGATATTTTCCAATCACCCTGTTCAGAGATATGACTACAAATTCTGGTGCAGGTGTGATTTTAAGCAGGTATTCTGATCCAGAGATGGGGCACTACCCCTGCACCACAATAACCCCACACTATCCCAGGATGATCAGTTTCTTTTGTACAAAGTGAGCCTGTGTTAGCTGTAGTCTGACTGAAACAATTAGCTCAATAAATCTGGTCAGGTTATTCATCTGTCACAGTGAAAGAGTCCACAGGGAAAGCTGGAATCAGGCAAGTGACAGAACCCTCCTTTCAAGATTCCTCTGGGAAATTTACAGTGGTTCAGCCTCTTCTGACTTCAAAATGCACAGCTTCTTTCAGACTTGTTCACACATTCCTGACACATAGCTCAAACTACAGAATGTGGAGATTTCATAGTTATGTGATAAACTTTTTTCTGATGCAGAATTTCAGAAGCCCAACAAAGGGATAACATTGTTGGATCTAATAAAATAAAAGACCCAAAACAGATGAAGAATGCATCTCTGTGAGAGCATCTTGAGACAAGTGATCGAAGTATAATCAGATTAATGTAATTTATTGAATAAGAGAATTCAGATGTACCTTACAAAGAAACAGGTTGGGGAAGCACCAACAGTGAGACAATGGCAAACAAAATGTATTGGAGAAAAATATCATCAAAGAGGAGGGAGACAAATCTAAAATGGAAATAGACTGAAGAAAGCTACAGCATGGATAGATTACCAAAATGATACAAGGCACTAGTCAGACCACAGCTGGAATATTGTGAAAAGTTTTGGCCCTTTACCTGAGGAAAGATATACTGGCATTGGTGGCAATCTAGAGAAGGTTTGTTTTGGCTTATCTCAAGTACAGTGGAATTTCCTATTACAAGAGATTGAATTGGTTGGACCGACAGAACATAGAACATAGAACAATACAGCGCAGAACACGCCCTTCGACCCTCGATTTTGCACCAATCTGTGAACTAATCTAAGCCCATTCCCCTACACGTCATATACATTGTCTTTAATAAGGCATTTGATAAGGTTCCCCATGGTAAGTGAATGGAGACAGTGAAGTCACATGGTGTGCAGGGTGTACTAGCTAGGTAGATAAAGAACTGGTTGAGCAACAGAAGACAGAGAGTAGTAGTTGAAGGGAGTTTCTCGAAATGGAGAAAGGTGACCAGTGGTGTTCCACAAGAATCAGTGCTGGGTCCACTGGATTGTTTAAATCTCCCTAATGTGGCTGAGTTAACTACATTGGCAGGAAGAGCATTCCATGCCCTTACCACTCTCTGAGTAAAGAACCTGCCTCTGACATCTGTCTTAAATCTATCACCCCTTAATTTGTAACTATGCCCTCTCATACAAGCTGACATCATCATCGAAGGAAAGAGGAAGAGGATCTGGAAGAGGGCACAGTTGGAATGATCAGCAAGTTTTCAGATGACACGAAGATTGGTGGAGTAGCAGAAAGCATAAGGGACTGTCAGAGAATACAGGAGGATACAGATAGACTGGAGAGTTGGGCGGAAAAGTGACAGATGGATTTCAATACAGACAAATGTGAGGTGATGCATTTAGGCAAGTCTAATTCTAGAGCGAATTATACAATGAATGGAAGAGCCTTGGGAAATGTTGATGGGCAGAGAGATCAGGGAGTGCAGGTCCATTGTACCCTGAAGGTTGCT
>NC_057729.1:62429230-62435963 GCF_004010195.1 Chiloscyllium plagiosum | reverse complement strand
CCAGGGTGAAGGATTCAATAACGAGAGGTCACGCTTTCAAGGTGAGAGGTGAAAAGTTTAAGGGAGATACACGCGGCAAGTACTTCACACAGAGGGTGGTGGGCGTTTGGAACGCATTGCCAGCAGAGGTGGTAGAGGCAGGCACGGTAGATTTATTTAATATGCGTCTGGACAGATGCATGAGTAAGTGGGGAGTAGAGGGATACAGATGCTTAGGAATTGACCGACAGGTTTAGACAGTACATTTGGATCAGCTCAGGCTTGGAGGGCCGAAGGGCCTGTTCCTGGGCTGTAAATTTTCTTTGCTCTTCTGTTCTTTGAAAAAGACTCTCACTGTTCACCCTATCTAATCCTCTGATCATCTTGTATGTCTCTACCAAATCCCCTCTTAGCCTTCTTCTTTCCAATGAGAACAGACCCAAGTCTCTCAGCCTTCCCTCATAAGACCTTCCCTCCAGACCAGGCAACATCCTGGTAAATCTCCTCTGCACCTTTTCCAATCTTTCCACATCCTTCCTGTAATAGGGCGACCAGAACTGTACACAATATTCCAAATGCAGCCGCTCTAGCATTTTGTATAGTTGCAGCATGACATCACGGCTCCAGAACTCGATCCCTCTGCCAATAAAACCTAACACACTGTATGCCCTCTTAACAGCATTATCAACGTGGGTGGCAACTTTCAGGGATCTATGCATATGAACGCCAAGATTCCTCTGCACATCCACACCATAAAGAATCTTTCCATTGTCCGAGTATTTTGCCTTCCTGTTATTCTTCCCAAAGTGAATCACCTCATATTTATCTGCAGTGAACTCCATTTGCCATCTCTCAGCCCAATTCTGCAATTTATCCAAGTCTCCCTGCAACCTGCAACGTTCTTCCACACTGACCACACTGTCTACTACTCCACAGACTTTAGTGCAAACTTACTAACCCACCCACCTATGCCTGCGACTAAGTCATTTATAAAATTGCCAAACAGCAATGATCCTTGTAGCACACCACCACTAACCGGACTCCAAACTGAATATTTTTCATCAACCACCACTCGCTGCCTTCTTTCAGAAAGCCAGTTTCTAATCCAAACTGCTAAATCACCCTCAGTCCCATGCCTCTGCATTTTCTCCAACAGCCTACCATATGGAACCTTATCAAAGGCTTTACTGAAGTCCATGTAGACTACGTCAACTGCCTGACCCTCATCCACATGCTTGGTCAACTCAAAAACGTAATGAGGTTTGTGAGACACAACCTGCCCTTGATGAAACCATGTTGACTATCTGCAATCAAATTGTTGCTTGCTAGATGATTATAAATCCTATCTCATATAATTCTTTCCAAAACGTTTCCTACAATAGATGTAAGGCTCACTAGACCCTAATTACCTGGGTCATCTCTCCTGCTTTCTTTGAACAAAGGCACATTTGCAATCCTCCAGCCCTGTGATACTAAACCTCTGGACAATGACGACTCAAAGATCAAGGCCAAAGGCTCCAACACCTCCACCCTAGCTTCCCAGCGAGTCCTCAGATAAATCCCAGCCGGCCCAGGGGACTTGTCTACTTTCACACATTCTAGAATTGATAACACCTCTTCCTTACTAACTTCAATCCTTTCTCGTCTAATATCTCAAATCTCATTCTTCTCCTCTACAATATTCTCCTTTCCCTGAGTGAAAACCAATGAGAAACATTCATATAGCACCTCTCCGATCTCCACAGGATCCACACAACTTCCCACTTCTGACTTTGACTGGCCCTATTTCTCCCCTAATTATCCTTTTATTCCTCACATGCGGTACCACCCCCGTTGCCAGTGAAGACGAGAAGATCATTGCCAACGGTACTGCAATTTCCTCTCTTGCTTCCCACATAATCCTAGGATATATCTCCTTGCTAAAGACTGCTCATGTCTCCTCCTTGCGCTTCTTAACTCTCTCTTTTAATCCTTACTAGTTCATCTGTAACTCTCCATCGCCTCTTCTGAACCATCTTGTGTCATCGTCACATAAGTTTCCTTTTTCCACTTGACAAGATATGCAATTTCTGCAGTAAACCGCAGTTCCCTTACCTTATCATTTCCTCGCTGCCTAACAGGATATGCCTATCAAGGACTCGCAGTGTGTTCCTCAGACCAGCTCCACATTTTGATTGTCCCCATCTCCTGCATTTTGTGACTCCATTCTATGCATCCTAAGTCTTGCCTAATCGCATTATAATTGCCCTTCCCTCATCGATAACTCTTGCCTTGTGGATGTGCCTACACCATTCTATCGCTTAAAAAAAAGTATCCGATTTATGGCCACTGTCTCCAAAGTACTTACCTACCATAAATCAAACATCTGACCTGGTTCATTAGCAAGCACCAGATCCAGTGTGGCCTCCCTTCTCATTGGCCCTTTGACATACTGTGTCAGGAAAGCCTACTGCAAACATTGGACAAAAACCGATCCATCTGACGCACTTGTTGTGAATGAGAACTTTGAGGAGCTGGGATACCGGCTTGACCAGATCAAGATTGATGAAGTTGATGTGCTGGAAATTTTGGCAAACATTAAGATTGATAAGTCCCCAGGGCCAGACCAGATTTATCCTAGTTTGCTCCAGGAAGCAAGAAAGGCGGTTGCTAAACCGCTGGCAAAGATCTTTGCTTCCTCACTCTCCATGGGAGTCATACCGGAGGATTGGAGGGGGGTGAATGTTGTTCCTCTTTTCAAGAAGGGGAATAGGGAAATCTCTGGCAATTACAGACCAGTCAGTCTCACATCTGTGGTCAGCAAGGTTTTGGAAAGGATTCTGAGAGATAGGATTTATGACTATTTGGAAAAGCATAACATGATTAAAGGCAGTCAGCATGGCTTTGTGAGGGGCAGGTCATGCCTCACAAATCTTATTGAGTTATTTGAGGAGGTGGCAAGACAGGTCAATGAAGGTCGAGGAGTAGATATGGTGTATATGGACGTCAGCAAGGCATTTGATAAGGTTCCCCGTGGTAGGCTCATTCATAAAGTCAGGGAGTATGGGATACAGGGAGATTTGGCTATCTGGATTTAGAATTGGCTGGCTGACAGAAAGCGGAGAGTGGTTGTAGATGGAAAATATTCTGCCTGGAGGTCAGTGTTGAGTGGTGTCCCAGAGGGCTCTGTACTTGGGCCTCTGCTCTTTGCAGTTTTTATAAATGACTTGGATGAGGAGGTTGAGGGGTGGGTTAGTAAATTTGCCAATGACACAAAAGTTGGAGGTGCCGTTGATATTATTGAGGGCTATTGCAGGCTGCAGTGCGACATAGAAGGATGCAGAGGTGGGCTGAGAAATGGCAGATGGAGTTCAACCTGGATAAATGCGAAGTGATGCATTTTAGAAGGTCGAACTTGAATGCTGAATACAGGATTAAAGACAGGATTCTTGGCAGTGTGGAGGAACAGAGGGGTCTTGGTGTTCAAGCACATACACCCCTCAAAGATGCCACCCAAGTGGATAGGGTTGTTAAGAAAGCATATGGTGTTTTGACTTTCATTAGCAGGGGGATCGAGTTTAAGAGCCACAAGGTTTTGCTGCAGCTCTACAAGTCCCTGGTGAGACCACAGTTGGAATATTGTGTCCAGTTCTGGACAGCCTACTAAAGGAAAGATACAGAAGCTTTGGAGAGAGTGCAAAAAAGGTTCCCAGGAAGAGAGGTTGACTGAGCTCGGACTTTTCTCTCTGGAGAGAAGGAGGAAGAGAGGTGACCTTATCGAGGTTTACAAGGTAATGAGAGGCATGGATAGAGTCAATAGCCGGAGACTTTGCACCAGGGCAGGATTGACTGGTGCGAGGGGCCACAGTTTTAAGATATTATGAGGAAGGTGTAGAGGAGACATCAGAGGAAGGTTCTTTAAGCGGAAAGTTGTGAATGCATGGAATGCGTTGCCAGCAGTGGTGGTGGAAGCAGAGTCATTAGGGACATTTAAGCGACTACTGGACATGCACATGGATAGCAGTATTGAGGGGTGAGTAGGTTAGGTTATTTTATTTTAGATTAGGAATAACCCTCGGCACAACATAATGGGCCGAAGGGCCAGTTTTGTGCTGTGCTTTTCAATGTTCTGTGTTCTATGTACTAGTGTTATAGCTTTTCAGTCAGTGTTGGGGAAGTTCAAGTCTCCCATAATGACCACCCTCTTCCTTCCACTCCTACCCAGAATCATTTTGCCAATACTCTCCTCCACTTCCCTGGAACTCTGCGGAGACGCCTATAAAAAAACTTCCCGCAGTGTGACTTCACCCCTCCTGTTTCTAACCACAGCCCATATCACCTCAGTGGACAAGTCCTCGTCAAAAGTTCTTTCAGCCACCGTTATACCGTCCTTGACAAACATGGCCACACCTCCCCCGCTTTTACTGCCTCCCCTGATCTCAACCCTGGAACCTGCAACATCCATTCCTGACCCTGTTCTATCCATGTCTCTGAAATGGCCACAACATCGAAATCCCATGTACCTATCCATTCTGCAAGCTCACCTACCCTATTCTGGATACTCTTGGCGTTGAAGTAGACACACTTCAAACCAGCTTGCTGTCTGCCAGCACATCCTGCGACTGTGAAATCCTGTCCATGCCCTCCCTATTCTCATCCTTCTGTGCATTGGAACGACAACACAGGTTCCCATCCCCCTGCTGAGCTAGTTTAAACCCACCCGAATAGTACCAGTAAATTTCCCATCCACGATATTAATACCCCTCTGGTTCAAGTGAAGACTGTCCTGTTTGTAGAGGTCCCACCTTCCCCAGAATGAGCCCCAATTATCCAAGTACCTGAAATCCTCCCTCCTGCACCATCCCTGCAGCCACGTGTTCAGCTGATTATCCCTTTCTGTTCTTCACCTCGCTATCATGTGGCACGGGTAACAAACCAGAAATAACAACACTGTTTGTTCTCACTCTCAGCTTCCATCCCAACTTCCCGAAATCCCGCTTTACATCCCTATCCCTCTTTCTACCTATGTCGTTTGAAACTACATGGACCACGACTTGGGGCTGGTCACCCTCTCCCTCAGGACCCCAAAGACACGATCCAAGACATCACCGATCCTGGCACCTGGGAGGCAACACACCAACAGTGAGTCTCGTTCGTTCCCAACAAACCTTCTATCTGAGCCTCTAACTATTGAGTCCCCAATGACTAACACTTTCCTCCTTTCCCTCCTTCCCTTCTGTGCAACAGGGACAGGCTCTGTGCCAGAGACCTGGGCCCCACTGCATGCTCCTGGGAAGTCATCTCCCTCAACAGAATCCAAAACCGTACACTTGTTTTTCAGGGGAGCAACTGCAGAGGATCCCTCCACTGACTGTTTTCTCCCTTCGAACAGTTACCCAGCTTTCTTCATGCCTCGGAGTAACTACTTTCCTGTAACTCTTATCTATCACAGCTTCTGCCTCCCGAATGATCCGAAGTTCATCCAGCTCCCGCTCCAGTTCTCTAACACGGCCTTGGAGAGACGAGAGTTGTATGCACTTCCTACAGATGTACTTGGATGGGATACTAATGGCGTCCCTCACCTCAAACATCATGCAGGAGGGACAGTCCTCTCCCTGCACTGCCATCCCTGCTAGTCCCCTTGTCAGACTGTAAAAAAGAGAAGCTTACTTGATATGTCCCTATACTTCTTGCAGAAACATCTACTACTGTCAGAATATTTCACATAGATATGTTTCCCCTTGTGGGGGAGTCTAGGATCAGAAAGTGTAATCTGAGTAGAGGGTCACACTTTTTAAAACAGGTGAGGAGGAATTTTTGCGCTTGGATTGTGAGTTTGTGTACTCCAGAGTGCTGTCAGGCTGTGTCATTAAGTATTTTCAATGCTGATGTCAGTAGGTTTTTAATCAGCAAGGTAATCTGGTATGGGGTAAAGGCAAGGGAGGGGAAAAGGTGTTGAGAATGATCAAAATATCCATGATTTCATTGGACAATAGTCAATGGGCTGAATGGTCTACTTTACTTCTGCATAGTTAAAAATTACACAACACCTTAACTTTGTACACCCCAGTCCAACACCAGCATCTCCAAATCATGATTAGTTCTGCATGTTATGGTCTGAAGTGGAAAGAATGACTGACTGCTTCAGCAATAAATAGCACCTTTGCTCACGGCTCTCTGTGATCTTGTGAAATGAGTTTCTTCTAATAATAGCTTATTAAACAGAAGAAATGGCAGCACTGGGAGGTCAATGGATAATGGAGCAGTTTCAATAATTGCTTTCAGTAATTGTTCTCCTGCTCAAGGTTACAGTAATATCCAGAGTGTATAAACAGATGTGTGTCTTCAACTAGCCAGCTTTCTATTGGTGACAGTAATAGACATAGGGGGCAAATTTTTTATTCTGAATCTGGGATCCTGGTCTCACAATAAAGTCTAGGACCTGACCAGCTGGCTCAGTGCTGTGATACACTTACCCTAAAACGCCCAGCTGCTGCAGGAGAGAGGTGGGTCTTACTGGAGAAACAGCACCTCAGCAAATAACTTCAATTTAAAAATCGTCATAACTTTCAGACGTTCCCCCTCATGTCAGGGGAGCTCCCTGCAAGGAGCAGCATGGGGCCATTTGTAAATCTGACTGCAGTGATGGCCCGGGCATGCCACCACCATCCCCTGTCCTCAACACTCCCCCTTCCTCCCTCCCCTACAACTCCTCAAATCCTTTCCTTCACCTCTGTCCCCCTCACCCCTCTCTACCCTTCATCCCCACATCCCC
>NC_057729.1:62405456-62429209 GCF_004010195.1 Chiloscyllium plagiosum | reverse complement strand
CTCTCTCTCTCTCTCTCTCTCTCTCTCCCCCACAACAGGGATCTGGCTTTCTAGCTGGGGCACTCACTCAGTGCAGAGAAGGGGCCATCGGTGACCCTCACCCCAACCCCCGACTTACAGCAGCTTCCAGTTTAATTAAAATTATCACTGATGCCAGTGAACTAGAACTGGAATGTGGATCAGTGGTGCTGGAAGAGCACAGCAATTCAGGCAGCATCCGAGGACAGGCAAAATCGACGTTTCGGGCAAAAGCCCTTCATCAGGAATAACAGGGCTTTTGCCCGAAACGTCGATTTTGCCTGTCCTCGGATGCTGCCTGAATTGCTGTGCTCTTCCAGCACCACTGATCCAGAATCTGGTTTCCAGCATCTGCAGTCATTGTTTTTACCTAGAACTGGAATGTATCAGGTTCCTATTAGTTCAAAAAGGAATATCTCAGCACATGAAAGATGCCATTCCTGAAGGTCAGTGGGAAGTGGGAACTCTAATTTAGGACGATTATCTCAAGCATTGGAACACAACCTTAATGCTCCTTGGAATTTCAGCTTAAATTCTCAGAGGGTTTTGGACCAATAACTTTTGGGATCTCAGAAATTCACATGCCTCAATGATCTCAGGAAAGACAGTTGTGTAATGATCAGGCCATTTCTCAGTAAACTATTGATACGTCTGTTCACTAAAGTGATTGCAGAAGTTCATTGCATTTCAATTATGATTGCTCACTTTAGAAATGAATGAATTGTGTCAGTAAAAAGCCACAAAATTCCCATAGTAAAAAACTCTTTTTTTAGAACTCTGATGAGTCAGTTTTAATTTTAATTTCATATACTTGATTTTTAACCATATTGAACATTTCTCACTTGTTATCAAGTGTATGCTAAAATAACATACAATATTTTTCCAATGTAAAACTCCACGTGTTTCAACGTTAAGAATGAGCCAATTTGAAAGCCATATGTAAGAGAGGATGTTTTCTCTCTCACTGTGTGAAGAAAAGTCATGCTGGATTTAAAATATTAACTGTGTTTCACTTTCCAAAGACCTCCTGAGTACCTTCCTGAAAAAGTTTCCAAAAGAGATAATGGAGCAGGTGTGAGGCTTGTTTATTGTGATTTAACTCCAGCCAATCTCATGAACAAACCAGTGCAATGTTTCTTTTGATGATCAAGATTTAGTTTACGAATATTATGTGAGAGATTCCTTTGTCTTTTACACAAAAACATAAAATCATTTTTAAAAGGAAGCACTGATGAAAATAAAGATGTTTTGGAAATCTTCCCTATTCTGTTTGTAATTTCACACATTGAATTCTGAGGGAATCAAATGGCCAACATAACTCATAATACAGTAGGCTTTAGGAACAGAATTAGGCATTCGGCCATTCAGGTCTGCACCATTCAATTGTGGCTGATATGTTTCTCAACGTATTCTCCTGCCTTCTCTTGTAACCCTTGATCTCTGATTAATCAAGAACCTATCTATCTGTCTTAAAAACACTCATTGACTTGGCCTCCACAGCCCTCTGCACACAATGAGTTCCACAGATTCACCATCCTCTGGCTGAAATAATTCCTCTTCATCTCAGTTTCAAAGGGTCATCCCTTCACTCTGGTGCTGTGCTTTCAGTCCTAGCATTTCCTACGAGTGGAATCATCTTATTCATGTTCACTCTATCCAGGCTTCTCTGTATTCTATATGTTTCAATCTGATTCCCCCTCAACTTTCTAAGCTCCATTCCCCCTCAACTTTCTAAGCTCCATAGACCCAGAGTCCTCAGCCTTTCCTCCTGTGAAAAGCCCCAAGATTATTCCCAGGATTATTCTTATAAACTTCCTCTGGACATACTCCAAGGTCAGCATACCCTTCCTTAGATACAGGGCCTCAAATTGCTCGCACTGTTCCAAAAAGAAACTGAAGAACAGATGCTGGAAATCAGAAACAAAAGCAGAAATTGCTGGAGAAACTCAACAGGTCCAGCAGATCTGTGGAGAGAAAGCAGAGTGAATATTTTGGGTCCAGTGAGCCATCTTTAATCAGTTCTGACCAGAGCCTTCTACAACTTCAACGGCACAATGCTAATGTTACATTTGCCTTCCTAACTGCCAACTGAACCTGCACGTTAAGCTTAAGAGAAACCCAAACTAGGACTCCCAAGTCCCTGTGTGCTTCACGTTTCTGAAGTCTATTCCCATTTAGAAAATAGTCTCTGCCATTAATCTACCTACCAAAATAAATGACATCACACTTCCCCACATTGTATTTCACCTGCCACTTCTTTGTCCAGTCTCCTAGCCTATCCAAGTCCTTCTACAGCTGCCCTGCCTCCTCAACACTGGCTGTCCCTCCATCTATCTTTGTATCATCTGAAACTTAGGGTATTGTTTCTCAGTTCCTTTGTCCAGATCATTAATGGATAATGTGATAATTGTGGGCATAAAACTGACCCCTTTGAACTCCACTAGTCACTGGCTGCCAACCTGAAAAAGGCCCCTTTATCCCCACTGTCTACCTCCTGCCAGTCAGCCAATCCTCTATCCATACCAATACCTTGCCCCTAACACCATGGGCTCTTATCTTACTTTGCAAAATATCTCATTAGAAAAAAGATTTGGGGCACCTGATTAAGGTCTACGAAATCATGAAGGGTATAGACAGGGTGGATAGAGATAAGCTTTTTCCCAGGTTGAGGGATTTAATAACAAGAGGTCATACTTTCAAGGTGAGACGTTAAAAGTTTAAGGGGGATACACACAAAGTACTTTACACAGAGGGTGGTAGGTGCCTAGAACGCGTTGCCAGCAGAGGTAGTAGAGGCAGACACGGTAGATTCACTTACTCATGCGTCTGGACAGATGCATGAGTAAGTGGGGAGCAGAGGGATACAGATGCTTAGGAATTGGGCGAAAAGTTTAGTCAGTGGATTTGGATCGGCTGAGGCTTGGAGGGCCGAAGGGCCTGTTCCTGGGCTGTAAACTTTCTTTGTTCTTGTTCTTTTTTAGCAGTTTCCTGTACGGCACCTTGTCAATGTTCTTTATGGAAACCCAAATCAATCATGCCCACTCCATTATCAAACTTGTGACTTTCTCAAAGAATTCTAATGGATGACCTCCCTTTGACAAAGTCCTGCTGATTCAACCCTATTATACCAGGCACTTCCAAGTTTTCTGCTATTTCATCTTGAATCTGATCCATGATTGTTGTTGGAGAGGCATAGAATCATAAAGCATGGAAACTGGCCCTTCAGCCCAACTTATCCATACTGACCAATTTTTCTGAACTGATCTAGTCCCATTTGCCTGCATTTGGCCCATATCCCTGTCAACCCTTCCTATTCATTTCCCCATCCAGATGCCTTTTAAATGCTGTCATTGTGCCCAGCTCTACCCTTCCTCTGGCAGCTCATTCTATACAAGGACCATCCTTTGTGTGAAAACGTTGTCCCTCAGGTCCCTTTTAAATCTTTCCCCTCACCTTAAACCTACCCGCTTTAATTTTGGACTCCCCCATCCTCGGAAAAGACCTTGGCTTTCCATCTTATTTCTGCCCCTTGTTATTTTAGAAACTTCTATAAGGTCACCCCTCAGCCTCCTATGCTCCAGGGAAAAAGGTCCCAGCCTTTCCAAATAATTTAAACCTTCCAGACTTGGTAACAATCTTGTAAATATTCTTTGCACCCTTTCCAGTTTAATAACATCCTTCCAATAGCAGATGCCTTTACCAAAGTCTTGTACAAATGTAACATGATGCCCCAACTCCTGCACTCAATGCTCTGATAAAAACAAGTATACCTAATATCTTCTTCATCACCCTGTCTACCACTATCAAGGTTCCTGAACCCCTGTTCCACAATATTTCAAGGAACAGTACAAAGTGTTATGAACCATTACAAACGACTACAAGCCATTACAGAACATGTTAAAAATTGAACTATTAAATGACATTACAAAGCCAGACTACATGATACCTCGGTTCTGGAAAGGTTTTTCTTCTGTCTCGCTGTGGCATTAGTTAATGTTACAGAATGTTTTAAACACAGAAACAGATTATTCAGAACTTCTTCTTTATCCAGTCCTAATAGTTCAACCCTCAATTCCCTCTTCCTTCATGTGTCTATCGATCTTCCCCTTCAACACACTAAAATAACATGTTCTGAAGAAAGGTTGGTGGACCGAGAACGTTAACCCTGCTTTCAATGCACAGATGCTGCCATACCTGCTGAGTTCCTTTAAATGCATCTGTCCTACTTACCTCAATAGTGAGTTCCACATCTCTCAACTCTCTGGGTAAAGAAATCGTAATTGAGTTCTTTATTGGATTTATTAGTGAGCAGAGCTTCATTAAACTCTTTCAGAGGAATTTATAATTATACATAAACAGATTGTTCATTTCTTTAAAGACAATATTCAACTTTATTCCCCCAGAGTTCTAAGGGAGATGGCTGAAGGGATAGTGGAGGTATTAGTGGTGACCTTTCAAGAATTGATAGAATCAGGGAAGGTCCCAGAGGATTGCAAAATCGCTAACGTGACACCCCTGTTTAAAAAGGGAGTAAGGCAAAAAACAGAAAATTACAGACCAATTAGCCTAACCTCAGACATTGGTAAGATCCTAGAATCCATTATGAAGGATGGGATTTTGAAATACCTCTGCGTAGAGCAGGGACAGGAATGGTTGTTGCAGGTTCCGGGATTTAGATGTTTCAGTAAGAACAGAGAAGATGGTAAAAGAGGGGGAGGTGTGGCATTGTTAGTCAAGGACTGTATTACAGTGGTAGAAGGGACATTTGAGGACTCACCTGAGGTAGTTTGGGCTGAGGTTAGAAAGAGACGTCACCCTGTTGGGAGGCCACCCTATAGCCTTCAAATAGCTCCAGAAATGGAGAGGAAAGGATTGCAAAGATGATTCTGGATTTGAGCGAGAGTAATAAAGTAGTTTTTATGGGGGACTTTAACTTGCCAAATATTGACTGGAAATGTAATCGTCCAAGTACATTAGATGGGTCAGTTTTTGTCCAATGTGTGCAGAAGGGTTTGCTGACACAGTATGTATGTAGGTCAACAAAAGGCGAACCCACATTAGATTTGGTACTAGGTAATGAACACAGCCAGGTGTTAGATTTGGAGGTAGGTGAGTACTTTGGTGATAGTGACCACAATTCGATTAAGTTCATTTTAACGGTGGAAAGGGATAGGTATGTACCGCAGGGCAAGGGTTATAACTGGGGAAAAGGCCATTACAATGCGTTTAGGCAAAATTTAGGATGCATAGGATGGGGATGGAAACTGCAGGGGATGGGCACAATTGAAATGTGGAGCTTGTTCAAGGATCAGCTACTGCGGGTCCTTGAACAGTATGTACCTGTCAGGTAGGGAGGAAGTGATCGAGTGCGGGAGCCATGGTTTACTAAGTAAATTGAATCTCTTGTCAAGAGAAAGAAGAAGGCTTATGTTAGGATGAAACATGAAGGCTCAGTTAGGGCGCTTGACAGTTACAAGCTAGCCAGGAAAGACCGAAACAGAGAACTCAGAAGAGCCAGGAGGGGACATGAGAAGTCATTGGTGGGATAGAGTCAAGGAAAACCCTAAGGCTTTCTAGAGGTATATCAGGAATAAAAGAATGACTAGAGTAAGATTAGGGCCAATCAAGGACAGTAGTGGGAAGTTGTGCGTTGAACCCGAAGAGATAGGACAAGTGCAGGATGAATATTTTTCATCAGTACTCACACTGGAAAAGACAATGTTGTTGAGGAAAATACTGAGGTACGGGCTACTAGACTTGACTGGATTGAGTTTCATAAGGAGGAAGTGTTAGCAATTCTGGAAAGTCTGGTAAGTCCCCTGGGTGGGATGGGATTTATCCTCGGATTCTCTGGGAAGCCAGGGAGGAGATTGCAGAGCCTTTGGCTTTGATCTTCATGTCATCATTGTCTACAGGAATAGTGCCAGAAGACTGGAGGACTGCTAATGCTGTTCCCTTGTTCAAGAAGGGGAGTAAAGACAACCCTGGTAATTATAGACCAATGAGCCTTACTTCGGTTGTGGGTAAAATGTTGGAAAGGGCTATTAGAGATAGGATTTATAATAATCTAGAGAGGAATAAGTTGATTAGGGATAGTCAACACGGTTTTATGAAGGGTAGGTCAGGCCTCATAAACCTTATTGACCAAACAGGTGGATGAGAATAAAGCGGTTGATGTGATGTATATGGATGTCAGTGAGGCGTTTGATAAGGTTCCCCATTGTAGGCTATTGCGCAAAATACAGAGGCATGGGATTGAGGGTGATTTAACAGTTTGGATCACAAATTGGCTATCTGAAAAAAGACAGAGGGTGGTGGTGGATGGGAAATTTTCATCCTGGAGTTCAGTTACCAGTGGTGTACCGTAAGGATCTGTTTTGGGTCCACTGCTGTTGGTCATTTTTATAAACGACCTAGATGAGGGCGTAGAAGGATGGATTAGTAAATTTGCAGATGACACGAAGGTCTGTGGAGTTGTGGACTGTGCACAAGGATATTGCAGGTTACCGGCGGACATAGGTAAGCTGTAGAGCTGGGCTGAGAGGTGGCGAATGGAGTTTAATGTGAAAAAGTGTGAGGTGATTCACTTTGGAAGGAGCAACAGGAATAAACAGTACTGGGCTAATGGTAAGATTTTTGGCATTGTAGATGAGCAAAGAGATTTGATAGGGTTGTTAAGAGCGCATATAGTGTGTAGCTTTTACTGGAAGCGGGATTGAGTTTCGGAGTCATGAGGTCATCTTGCAGCTCTAAAAAACTCTGGTGCAGCCACCCTCAGAGTATTGCATACAGTTCTGGTCACCGCATTTTCGGAAGGATGCGGAAGCTTTGGAGAGGGTGCAGAGGAGATTTACCAGGATGTTGCCTGGTATGGAGGGAAGGTCTTATGAGGAAAGGCTGAGGGACTTGAGGCTGTTTTTGTTTGAGAGAAGAAGGTTGCAAGGTGACTTAATTGAGACATTTAAGATAATGGACAAATAATACAATAGATAATAGATAAAATGGACAATGCGAGCCTTTTCCCTTGGATGATGGCTAGCTTGAGGGGACATAGCTTTAAATTGAGGGGTGATAGGTATAGGACAGATGTCGGGGTGGTCTCTTTCCTCAGAGAGTAGTAGGGGCATAGAACGCCTACCTACAACAGCAGTAAACTTGCCAACTTTAAGGGCATTTAAATGGTCATTGGATAAATACATGAATGAAAATGGAATAGTGTAGGATAGATGGGCTTTAGATTGGTTCCACAGGTCGGCACAACATTGAGGGCTGAAGGGGCTGTACTGTGCTGTAATGTTCTTTGTTCTATATACTTGGATGTGCATGGTAAAATAGGGCAAAGTCAGTATGGTTTCATCAAGGGGAGGTTATGCCTGACAAATCTGCTAGAATTCTTTGAGGAAGTAATGAGCAGGTTAAACCAAGGAGAGACAGTGATGTTGTCTACCTGGACTTCAAGAAGGCCTTTGACAGGGTGCTGCACAGGAGGCTGCTGAGTAAGATAAGGGCCCATGGTGTCAGAGACAAGGTGCTAGCATAGGTAGAAAGTAGAGAGTGGGGATAAAAGAGTCCTTCTCAGGAAGGCAGCTAGTGACAAATGGTGTTCTGCAAGGCTCTGTGTTGGCACCACAACCTTTTACTTTGTACATTAATGATCTAGATGAAGGAACCAAGGGTCTTCTAGCTAAGTTTGCAGATGATACAAAGATAGGTAGAGGGACAGGTAGCATTGAGGAGCCGGGGAGGCTGCAGAAGGATTTGGACAGGTTAGGAGAGTGGGCAAAGAAGTGGCAGACTGAGTGCAATGTGGGAAAGTATGAAGTCATGCATTTTGATCGGAAGAATAGAGGCATGGTCTATTTTCTAAATGGGGAGAAACTTCAGAAGTCTGAAGTGCAAAGAGACTTGGGAGTTCTAGTCCAGGATTCTCTGAAGGTAAACCTGCAGGTTGAGTCATTGTTAGAAAGGCAAATGCAATGATGGCATTTATTTTAAGACGACTTGAGTATAAAAGCAGGGATGTACTTCTGAAGCTCTATAAGGCTCTGGTCAGACCACATTTGGAATATTGTGTGCAGTCTCAGGCCCCATATCTCTGGAAGGATATACTGGACCTGGAGCGTGTTCAGAGGATGTTAATGGTCCCAGGAATGAAAAGCTTAACATATGAGGAACATTTGAGGACTCTGGGTCGATACTCAATGGAGTTAAGAAGGATGAGGGGAATCTAATTGAAACATACAGAATAATGAATGGCCTGGCCAGAGGAAATGTTGGGATGATGGGAACAGCGGGAACAGTGACCACAATTCTGTAAGTTTTACAATACTCGTAGATAAAGAAGAGAGTGGTCCTAAGGGAAGAGTGCTAACTGGGCCAAGGCCAATTATATCAAAATTAGGCAGGAGCTGGGAAATGTGGATTGGACACAGTTATTTGAAGGGAAGTCCACATTTGAGATGTGGGAGGCTTTCAAAGGTAGGTTAAAGATAATGCAGGATAGGCATGTCCCATTGAAGGCAAAGGATAGGAAGGGCAAGATTCGTGAACCGTGGATGACAGGAGAAATTGTACGACTAGCCAAGAGGAAAAGGGAATCATACATAAAGTTCAGGCAGCTAAGAACAGATCGGGCGCTGGAGGAATATTGGAAGAGTAGGACAAGTCTTAAACAAGGAATCAAGCGGGCTAAAAGGGGTCATGAAATAGCTTTAGCTAGCAGAATTAAGGAAAATCCCAAAGCATTTTGTTCTTATATAAGAAGCAAGTAGGTAACTAGAGAAAGGATTGATCCACTAAAAGATAATGAAGGAAGGCTATGTGCCGAACCTGAGAGAATGGGTGAGATTCTGAATGATTACTTTGTATCAGTGTTCACTGAAGAGAGGGACATGATGAATGTTGAGATTAGAGATAGAAGTTTGATTAGTCTGGATCACGTTGGCATAATTAGGGAAGATGTGTTGGGTAGGCTAGAGGTTATTAAGGTGGACAAATCCCCAGGACCAGATGGGATCTATCCCAGGTTGCTGAGGGAGGCGAGAAAGGAAATAGCTGGGGCCCTGACAGATATCTTTGTGGCATCCTTAAATACAGGTAAGGTGCCGGAAGACTGGAAGGTTGCTACTGGAAGGTAGTAGGGATATTCTGGGTAACTACAGATCAATGAGCCTGACGTCGGTGGTGGGGAAGTTGCTGGAAAGGGTACTGAGAGATAGGATCTATTTATACTTGGAAAGGAATGAGCTTATCGGTGATGGGCAACATGGTTTTGTGCGGGGGAGATCGTGCCTTACCAACTTAATAGAGTTCTTCGAGGAAGTGACCAATTTGTTAGATGAAGGAAGGTTTGCAGATGACACGAAGATTGGTGGAGTAGCAGAAAGCATAAGGGACTGTCAAAGAATACAGGAGGATATAGATAGACTGGAGAGTTGGGTGGAAAAGTGGCAGATGGATTTCAATCCAGCCAAAGTGAGGTGATGCATTTAGGCAAGTCTAATTCTACAGCAAGTTATACAATGAATGGAAGAGCCTTGGGAAAAGTTGATGGGCAGAGAGATCTGGGAGTGCAGGTCCATTGTACCCTGAAGGTTGCTGAACAGGTGGATAGAGTGGTCAAGAAGGCACAGAGTATGCTTGCCTTCATTGAACAGGGTATTGAGTATAAGAGCTGGCAACCCATGTTAAAAATTGTACAGGACGTTGGTTCCGCCGCATTTAGAATAGTGTGTACAATTCTGGACGCCACATTACCAAAAGGATGTGGACGCTTTAGAGAGGGTGCAGAGAAGGTTTACAAGGAGACCAAAGAGAAAATGCTAGAAAATCTCAGCAGGTCTGGCAGCATCTGTAAGGAGAGAAAAGAGCTGACTTTTCAAGTCTAACTGACCCTTTGTCAAAGGTTTACGAGGATGTTGCCTGGTATGGAAGGTGCTAGCTATGAAGAGGAGGTTGAGTAGGTTAGGTTTATTTTCACTAGAAAAAAGATTGAAGGGGGACCTGATTGAGGTTTACAAAATCATGAAGGATATAGACAGGGTGGATAGAGACAAGCTTTTTCCCAGGGTGAAGGATTCAATAATCAGAGGTCATGCTTTCAAGGTGAGAGGTGGAAAGTTGAAAGGGGGATACACGCGGCAAGTACTTCACACAGAGGGTGGTGGGTGTTTGGAACGCATTGCCAGCAGAGGTGGTAGAGGCAGGCACGGTAGATTCATTTAAGATTGTTCTGGACAGAAGCATGAGTAGGTGGGGAGCAGAGGGATACAGATGCTTAGGAATTGACCGACAGGTTTAGACAGTACATTTGGATCAGCTCAGGCTTGGAGGGCCGAAGGGCCTGTTCCTGGGCTGTAAAGTTTCTTTGTTCTTTGTTCTTCTTTGATGTTTCTATTGGTTGGAGAGACTAGGACCCAAGGGCACAGCCTGAGAGTAAAAGGAAGACCTTTTTAGAGCGGAGATAAAGAGCAACTTCTTCAGCCAGAGAGTGGGGAATTTAAGGAATTCACTGTCACAGAAAGTATATTTAAAACGGAGATGGGTTCTTAGATATCAAGGGCATCAAAGGTTACAGGGAGAAAGCGGGATAATGGGGTTGACAGTTATCAGCCATGGTTGAATGGCGAAGCAGACTAAATGGGCTGAATTGCCTAATTTCTGCTCTGACTTCTTATGGTCTTATGGACTTTATTATAGATTTCAACGATTATAGATTGTTGGGAATTAAAGACTTAGGGAATGGTAGCATAGTGATTGTTGATCCAAAGTTATGAGGCATTAGATCAAATCCTGGGAGAGGCTGCAGGATTTAAATTTATGACTCTATAAATGTGGAAGAACAAGCTAGTATCGTGACAGTCATTAATGTTTTGTTATTGATCATCCATGATTCTACTGAATGGTGGAGCAAACTAGAAGGGCTGAATGACCCTACTCCTGCTCCTAGTTCTTTTGATATTAAAAACCCATTTGGTTTACTTTAGGGAAGGAAATCTGCCATCCTTACCTGGTCTGGCCTACATGTGACTCCAGACCAACAGCAATGAGAGTGATACTTAACTACCCTCTGAAATAGCCAAGTGAGATACTCAGTTCAAGAAAATTAAGTGTGGGTAATAAATGATTACCTTGCCAGTGATGTCCACGTCTTGCATTTGCGTTTTGGATTTAGGAAAGAACAGGAGCTGAGAGAATGAGCAGCTGAGCTAAGGTATTGTTGAATGTTGCGCCTTTGACTGGAGCTTGAGTAAACCCCTGCTTGAAGGCATTGGACAAATAACTTGCATTTACATAACACCCTTTCATGGCCTCAAAATGTCCCAAAGTGTTTTACGGCCAAGGAAGTCCATTTGAAGTGTAATCCCTGTTGCCAGTGAGTGTCCAGCTAACTATGCATTAAATAACAAAAAGAAGACTATGACAATATTTTGATAGTGTGGTGCTGGAAAAGCACAGCAACCAGGCAGCATCCAAGGAGCAGGAGAATCGACGTTTCAGGCATAAGCCCTTCTTCAGGAATCTTATGCCCGAAACGTCGATTCTCCTGCTCCTCGGATGCTGCCTGGCCTGCTGCGCTTTTCCAGCGCCACACTTTTCAACTCTGCTCTCCAGCATCTGCAGTACTCACTTTCTCCCAATATTTTGATAGGCCAAACAAGAGTCTGGCTTCTCCTTCGACAGTGGAGTATTAGTGTCAATACTGTGTTGTGGATTTTGAAGTGAATTTTCTCCTGGCTTGCAGTGTCTATACTTTTCATTCTTTACTGGTCAGTATGTTCTCACTTTGTTCCTTTGTAGGTAAGAATTTGCTCATTGTGGAGCTCAATGGTTTAAGGTTCATTGATGGAGACGGGAGCCATGTTTCTGGGGCTTCCAGTTACATTGGAATCTTTAAATCCTTGAACTGCCTGATGTAGGCAGACACCCTCCCCCTGAGAGGTGCCCACCTCTTAATTGATAAGTCAGGGGCAGGCAGCTGGTTAGGGGCACTGCCCGCAGGTGCCAAGGCTGTTGGTGGTATTACATTCATCCCATGCAAGAACAGCAATGGTTCCTCCATAGTAGATAGATGGGACATGAGGAGGCTTGCAGGGCTAAGGGGCACCTACCAGATGGAGCTGTTTGGGAGGGAGCACAGGTCTCTTCTTACAGCTTTCCCACTTCCTGTAATTAAGTCCCATGGCCAGGCTCAGACTGTTTTTGAATGAGACAACCTGCCCCCGACTCCCAGAATTCCACAGGCTGTACCAACAAGGTAAATCCAAAACTGATCCCATAATTTTCACGCTGACTCACCAAGCACATCTACACCCCACACCTCCATCCCCATGATCACTTCCTAAACTCCCAACAGCATCCTCCTACGCAACCAAGCCCCGTCCCTCAAGCCACCTGACTACCGCAGATCCACCTGTCATCTTATCCACTTATCCATCCTCACAATACCCCACCCACCTCCTCCCTCTATCCACCCAGCATCCCATCAGCCCACCTCCTTATCACCCTCCCACCACGCTGTGTTTCCACTTATTGACCTATTCACTAACATTAACATTTACCATTAAGCAGCAAGCGCCATGAGAGAATGTTTCTCCTGTGACTCTATAACACTCTCGTAGAGCACTTGAGGAATGCTCCACTCTGAATTTTTGTTAGGAGTTGTTCTTTCTGTAATAATGTGTGAGGGGTTTGTAGAAGGATCAAATCTGTCAACTTCCCTTCTGAGTTTGAAAGGTCCCAGAAGTAAAGCAGAGCAGAGCAGTATCTGGGAAAGGTTCATGTGAAGTGACTATCTGACAATGATTGATATTCCTCGGAAGACTCTGGCCTCTTGCTCTTACATTGACTGTTCCTGTTGTCTCTCCTCCTCTTGCCTCTAAATTAATAATTTCTTACCAATTTCTAGTACAGATGTTTGTGATGCTTCTGTGAAATACATGCTATCAGTTTACTCTGTTCAAGATCAGTACAGAAATGTAGGTTGTTCTTTCTGTGTTGGTGTTTGAGAGATATGTAGGAGGGACGTGAGCGTGGAGTAATTTCCTTTCCTGTCATTCAGGACTCTTTCCCCGTCTTTTGACATGGAGTGTTTGATTTTGTTTCTGTGCTCTTTCTGGAAAGTGGAATCCTGCAGGTTTTCCATATAATATGCAACATACATTGCCAATAATATCTGCCTTAGAGTAATGAATCAGACAAATGTTTCATGATGTGGAATTCCATAATTTTTACTTGTTCATGAAATGTTCATGGGAATCTCTGGCATTTATTGACCTTTTCTCATTCCAGTTAACAGTCAACAACAGTTTCATAGTTACCAATAGCTCAACTGTTTATTGAATTCATATTGCACCAGCTGCCATGGTGGGTTTCAAGCTTACATTCTGAGAACATTAGCCTGGGTTCTGGATTGCTAGCCAGTGACATTTTCACTTTGGCACCACCTCACTCATTAATGTTTTGACAATTATATGCTGTAACTCATCATTTCTTTATAAAAATTAAAGATACGACCACTGATAGCTGTCTGTAAAAGATAAAATATAACAGCCCGAACTCTACTGGGAACTCAACCACAAGAATTACTTATCACAATCAAATTTGAAAAGAACGATATCGACAGTGATGTGCGCATGTTCACAATAACTCGCAATAATTTGTTTTGAAACATGCTTCACTTGTTTTACAGGCAGATGATGCAAATAAATTAGACACAAGGTCCCAAAAGCAGCAATGAAGAAATGATTATCACTGAGGGACATACTTAGATCAGGACACTATGAGAACAATCTGTTCCATTTCAAATACAGCATCCAATTGAGCAGGCAGACAGAACCTCACATGCAAGATGGTAGGCATGACAATGCAGTTCCCACTCAGTATGAGAGGGAAGGATCAGCCTGAATCATGAACATGTAAAGACAAGGTGAGGAGGAGTTCATTAGTTCCCATCTTTTCAACATCCCTGGTAGGCTATTGATCTTATTAGCATAAGCCTACACCTCTCTCAAATAAAAAGGTAGTTAATCAGTTTTTATTCAGTCGGGAGACAATGACAACATTTCAGAGAGTGCTGGAAAAGCTGGTAACCCTGAGAAAAACTGTAAAGACATGGCATCAAGCAAATAAACACATAAGTACAAATTTCAAAAGGATTAGTATACAGTGCAATGTGAAAATGAAAGGAATGTGCAGTTTAAAGTTCTTAAATGTGTCCTTGAAGTGTAAGGTTTTAAGCTGAGACTAGGTTTATTTCTTTAATGATTTGTGTCTTCAGCATGAGTCAATATTTCAGCTTTCCTTTCAATTCCATGTTCCATGCTTCTTTGTTAAAAATTCGATCACTGGGCACTTTTCCTTCTTGTGAGGCAAAGAGAGAGAGAGAGAGAGAGAGAGAACTTTTTCCAGTTCTGCAGTCACAGTCCATTTCTCGTGCTCCACCACAAAGAATTCCCTGAAATACAGCTGGTTTCTTTATTTCTTTTCCAAGATTCATTGTTTCCAAGTTTGATAACTGAAAGTGATCTCTTTTACCTCCAGTTTGTGAAATGGATCATACAAGTATAAATCAAAATTGAAAATGAGGGCCTTTTCATGTCTGACAGAATGGATTAGTTTCAAGATCTGTTGATAAATGTCAACTTCATAAGACATTCCATAAAACTACAAGGCATGAGAACAAAAGTAGCCCCTTCAGTCCATTGTGTCAGCTGCACTATTCGATGCAATCATGGCTGATCTGAGAATCCTCAACTCCACTTTCCTACCATTTCCTCATAATCCTTGATTCCTTTTCTAATTAAAAATCTATCTCAGCCTTGAATATACCTAATTATCCAGTCCCAAAAGCTCTTGGGGTAAAGAATTCCAAGTATATATGACTCTCCGAGAGAAAAAAACAAATCCTTCTCATCTCTGTTTTAAATGTGTAGCCGTTTATTCTAAGATTATCCTCTCTGATTCTAGAGGACACAACCTGTGCTGTTCTACTCTGCCAAGTCTCTTCTGGATCTTGTATGTTTTAATAAGGTTGCTTCTTATTTTTCTGTATTCCAATGCATATAGCCCCAATCTATTCAACCTCTTCCCATAAGATAGTTCCTCCATACCCAGTTTTAGCCGAGTGAACATTCTGTGGACAGCCTCCAATGTTAATATATCTTTCCTTGGGTAAGGGGTTCCAAACTATTCACAGTATTCTAGCTGTGGTCTGACTAGCGCCTTGTATAGTTATACCAAAAACCTCCTTACTTTTAAACTCCATTTATTTTGAAATAAAGCTGAACTTGGATGCCTTTTTTTGTGATTCATGGGCAAAGACTCCTAAATCCCTCTGTGTTGTAGCTTTCTGCAGTTTTTCGCTTTTTAAATAATATTCAGCTGTTCTTTTCTTCCTGCTAAAGTGCATAACTTCACATTTTCCTGCATCCATTATTTCTATAGCTTCTACTTTTAATATCTTGGGATGCATTCCATCAGCTCCAGGGGACTGACCACTCTTTCACCCCTTTTGTTTCCAAAGTATTTTTCACTAATGATAGATTAGATTACATTACAGTGTGGAAACAGTGGGAGGAAACCGGACCACCCGGAGGAAACCCACACAGACACGGGGAGAACTTGCAAACTCCACACAGTCAGTCGCCTGAGGCGGGAATTGAACCCGGGTCTCTGGCGCTGTGAGGCAGCAGTGCTAACCACTGTGCCACCATGCCGCCCACCTATTGCATTTGTTATTGCATTTGTTTCTTCTTCATTTGCCACTTGATTATTTAGTAATTTTGGGATACTATTAGTATCCCCTGCTGTGAAAACTAAGATCAAGTTTTTATTGAACTCCTTTGCCATTTCCTAGTTCTCCATTGCTAATTCCCAGCGTCACTCTCCAAGAGCCCTGTGTTTATTTTGGCCTCTCTTTCTTTTTAAAGATTGAAAGAAGTTCTTGCTGTCTGTCTTGACATTACTCACAAGGTTACCCTCATAGTTTATTCTTTTCCACTCTTTTTTTATTTGTGAGGTTATTTTGTTTGCTCCAAGTTGGTTCCCTGACGCTTGCTAACCCAGGGTGGTCAGCTGACTATTGTGCCTATTTTAAGTCAGTGTTTCCCTTTGTAACTACTTTGTAACACAAGTCTCAGGTATTAATCTTACACAATGAATTTTGAAAAGCAGTGGTCTATAGTTTATTTCTTTCATGCAAGAGCAAAACTTCATGTTGAACCTGAAATGAGAACTCTCTGAACTCAGAGACAAACAAAAGAACGTTTAACATGACTGAAACCATTGTGCTGAAAGAGAAATCTGTCAGAAGGTATCACTGAACAGATAATTGTGTTTTATTATGTCTTCATAAATTGAGAAGATACAGGAATCCATTTCTCAGTTTCTCTTTAATTAATGAAGAGGGTGCATATGATTGTGCATCATTGCTCATGATAGCCAACTTAAATTTATTTAACGAATAAAATGAAGCAGGTTTTGAATTGTGCTTTAAGAAAAGGTTACTGTTACTGATGAAGTCTTTTGCATTGGAATCGGGTTTTTAATATTATTCAAATTACTATTTCTGAATTAATTTTTTCTTACATCTAAAACATGGGTCACTGCCTTTCTTAAATAATTGATGGAGTAATTTTACCTCAGCACTTTAGCAAAATTGCTAAGTTCATAAAATTAACTTAATATTTTTGTATGTTATCTTTAAACTTATTGAGGTTTCTACAGCCTAGGACATCTTATATTTGTATTGAATAGAAGATGGGAATTTTATAAACTATTTTCTCACAGCCCTCCGATTGCTTCCAGTCAGCGATTTCCTGTGAGAGACAGTCACTAGTTGAAATTGTATATTTTGAAATTGGATTGAGCTGCAGTTGTCCAGTTTATTGCATAATACTCTGAATCACTTTCAGTTTCTTGAGTTTTTTTGTTGCTGCTTCAAGTTTCACCAGCTGCAGATTAATTCACTGCGAGTAGGGACATTTTGGTGAGATTTTATTATCTGGGCACACATCATTGGAGTGTGAAGGTCAGTTCAGGATCAGGATGTTGTATCCATGAATTTTATTTTTCTGTAATTGGCAGCAAGCCTCTGAAGCCAAGGGGCACTGCCTTTCTCCTTCTAACTGTGAAACATCCTATAAACTATGCTGTAGGACAGCAGTTCACAGCGGGAAAAGGAAGGTCTTACATTGTAAAGTCCCTTCAGATGAAGATTTCCTGAAGTTGCTTGAGCAACTTTTTTGGGGTACAGAGTGGAGATTTTGTCTATAGCTCCCATTGTTGTAAATTGTATTGAATTAATTGAATGACAACTCCATATGTCTATAATCAGAAGAAAGACTTGTTTGGACTGCCTGACATGAAAATAATTGACAAGGAGATTGAGGACTGGAGATTGTAGTTGAACTGTGAGAGATAAAGTGATAAAGTCACTAGATTTCCAATCCAAAGGCTAAGCTGAATCTTTGGGAGCAAGGGTTAAAATCCCAGCGTGCTGAAGGTCAATCATCTCAGCTCCAGGACATATCTGCAGGAGCTCCTCAGGGTAGTGTCCTAGGCCCAACCATCTTCAGCTGCTTCATCAATGACCTTCCCTCCACCATAACATCAGAAGTGGGGTTGTTCACCAATGATTGCACAACTTTCAACACCATTCGTGACTCCTCTGACACTAAAGCAGTCCATGCAACAAGATCTGGACAATATCCAGGCGTGGGCTGGCAAGTGGCAAATAATGTTCGTGCCACAAAAATGCAATAATCATCTCCAATAGAGGCAATCTAACCACTGCCCCTTGAATATCAAGGGCATCACCAATTCTAAATCCACACCCTGGGGTAGGTGTTGCCATTGACGAGAAACTGAACTGGACTTACCATATACACATAGTGGCTAAAGAGCAGGTCAAAGACGAGGAATCCTGCAGCACGTAACTCACCTCCTGATTCCCCAAATCCTGTCCATCAGAAGGCACCAATCAGGAGTATGATGGAACACTCCCCTCTTGCCTGGATGGGTGCAGCTCCAACAATACTCAAGAGGCTTTACACCATCCAGGACAAAGCAGCCTGCTCCACAAGCACCAGTTCCACAAGCACCTGCTCTCTCCACCACCGATGCTCAGTAACAACAATGTGCCAATTATAAGATGCATTACAGAAATTCATCAAGATTCTGCCAATAGTCCTTCTAAAATCTGATCTCTAACTCTTAGAAGGACAAGGGCAGCAGGTACTTGGGGATGCCACCACCTGCAATCTTTTCTCCAAGTTACTCACCACCATGGCCTGGAAATATGTGATCATTCCTTCACTATCACCGGGTCAAAACCCTGGAATTTCCTCCTGAAGGATACTGGGGTCAACCTGCAACATATGGACCACAGCTGTTCAAGAAGGCAGTTCACCACCAACTTCAAGGACAACCAAGGTTGGGTAATAAATGCTGGCCCAGCCAGTGACACCCACATCTCTTGAGTAAATGAGCTTTTAAAATGTTAATTAGTAGAATTAAATTAATTTAATAAAATCAGAGTATAAAGCTATTCTCATTAATGATAACTATGTACACTAATGTCCTTTAAGGAAATCTGCTGGCCTTTCCTGGTCTGGCTTACATGTGACACAATAATATGGCTAACTGTTACCTGCCTTCTGGGGCAGTTAGGGATGGACAATAAATGCTAGCCTTGTCAACAAGAGCCATGATCCATTGGTGCACTGTAGCATTGCAAAGCTCACTGAGTCCTGCACAGGACTGACTCAATTCATTCCTTTTGAACTGCATTCACATTGTTACATAGACAGTGAATACAATCAACCCAAATCCTCTGACTAAAAACTAAAAATTATTGTCCAATTTTGTTATCTATCGTAAAAAAACTTTGAATTCTCTACTAATGTAAACTCATACACAAAGTCTGTCACAAAATCATTAGAAAAATAATATTTTCCAAGAATAATGTTCAAATGATATCACGTTATTGATCATCCAAAATGAGCAATTTCCAAAGTGTTTGCAACCAATGATGTACAGTGATTGTTTTAAGGGAAGACATTTCAAAGCAGATAATCTGTTTGATTGATGATGGCTGAGGGATAAATAAGCTCTCTGCTCTTCCTTGAAATTGTGCAATAGAATCTGAAAGAGATAGCAGACCTGACTTGTAGTACCCTTGACATTCTAGACGGTACTGTTTTGTAAGCTTGAAAGGTTCTGTCTCAGGAGACTTTGTGAATGTCTGCATTTAATCTTGTGGATAGTACACACAGCTACAATTGTGTGTCAGTGATGGAGGGAGTGGATGCTTGGGAATGTGCCAATCAAGTGGGCTGCTCTGTCCTGGATGATGTCAAGATTCTGGAGTGTTGTTGGAGCTGCATCCATCTAGGCAAGTGGGGATTATTCCATCATACTCCTGACTAGTGCCTTCTTGACGGTGGACAGGCCTTGGGGAGTCAGGAGGTGAGCTAATAGCTGCAGGATTCTCAGCCTCTGGCCTGCTCTTGTAACCTCACTTCAGCTACATTGCAATATTGCATCATCTCTCTGGACTGCATTGAGTCTCAGCCCAGATTGTGTTGTCAGGTCTCTGGGCTTGAGTTGGGCTTGAACCTATAACTCCTTCCTTAGATAGACACTTGTCACCACTGAACCCCAGTTGACATCATTTCAGATCATTCCAGTAAAGTATTTAGTTGAGCTCTTTCATTCACAGCATCAAAACTACCATGGTCTGTTTAAGTCAAATACATTCAGATTGTTTTAATTGGTGTGATTTTTCCAATGACGTGATGATGAATTAAATTTGTGTGCATGAAGAAAGGTTTGTGAGGAAATGTTCATCACTCTCTCTTATTCCATCCCTGTTACAAAACCTTGATTAAAGTCCTTGCCAGGTAAATGTCTTTCTTTTGTTTTTCTCATCCTTTCATCTCAAATGCTCTGAGATGCCTTTCTCCGTGAGCAGCACTATCACAAGATCAAATTGCAGCTGTTATTATGTCAGGAATAAACTTGAAGCCGTTGATTAGTTTAAACATTTGTGCTCTTTCAAATAAGTTAAACAGATAATAAAGTGCCCAGTGTCAGTGCTGAATCTGTGCTGGATGTGCAGCTGTCAAGGCAATGAGACAAGAATATATTACACACTTCCACTCTTTCCCTTTAAAAAGCAGTAAAACTTAAAAATATTGTAAACTGGTCAAGGCCATCTTGTATATCTGAAAATGCAGCCTCAATGTTCGGTCTCGAGTTTTTTTTTACTGGCCTTTTCTTCTGGGTCAGTAATTTGCCCCTTTTCAAGTATTTATTAAAACCACTTTTGAAAGTTAACATAAATGTGGTCACACTCTCAGGCAGTGCATTCCAATCCCCAAATTGCTGTTTGAAGAAATTTGTCCTCCTCTCACTTCGAGAAACATCATACCAATTCCCAATTAGTTGTGTTGAACATTATCGGAGCTATCACCTGAAAAAGCTTTCTGTCTGGAAAAAATGAACTCATTGGGGTAATCTTGAATTAAGCTTTGAAGAGTCTCAACATGGTGGGAACAAATTATTCATTACACTCCAGAACAAAAGATCCTAATTTGACCTCTGGAAAAAATGGAAGGGTCCTGACATTTTAACAAAAGAGTAAAGATGGAACTTCATTAATAACTAATTTTTTTTTTTGCTGTGATATTGACTCATTGATAAATATTTCAGGACCTAGTGACTGCAGAAGAGAGTTGTTACAGACCTTTCCATTCATGGAGACTGCAAAGTCACATCAAGTTATCCAGATGCCTCATCAATGATACATAATTCTGCTGTGGCACAATACCATTCCTTGTTCTCAGGTTTCATTAATATTGTGGCCACTCAATATACTGAAAACCAATCTGCCCAGCTCAGTAACAGTTGAGGTCAGTCACAGCTGACACACTGCCAGAAACCTCTTTGAATTTTAATGCAAATGAGATGAACCCTCAACCGTAATTTTTATTCTTGTTCTTAACAAGTGGTAGATTTATCTATTATTAATGCCAATGCTCGCGCACTTACCATGCCCTGTGTACAGTATAATAAAGTGGAATGAAAAAGGAACATTAAGCAAAGAACAGCACAAACACTGGTTGTTTATGTACCCATACTTATATATGTGTACAATACAACTGAGAATGACTAACCGTAAGGTGAGACTGGTATCCACCTATCACTGTCAGTGTGTTGCCACTGAGAAGTCCAGTTAAAACGTGTTTGTCAAATCAAAACTTGTGTTTGCAGTTTTAAATCTGTGACCAGGAATCTTCCCTGATGTTGATGTCAAACTAATGTGGTTGCATTGTGCATCATGTGATGTTCTCTAGTCAATGTGCAGCATCGCAAAGTGATGACTCCTGGTGTTGAGTGTCGGTATTTATTTGTCTTCACTGATATTTTGCCTCTTGTTCATGGGGAATCTTTATGCCACCCCAGTTCTGCAGTTTTGCTGCTGGTATCAACAGAAACATTGCTGTGATATCAATGGACCAGAAAAAGATGACAGAATTCAAGGAAGTTAAAGGATGCGAGTTTAATTAAGGCATTGATAGAAATGAAAACCAAATGTTTCAGATGAGAATAAAGAAGGCAAGATTAATAAGTTTGCAGATGACACTAAAATTCGTGGCAAAGTAGATGGTGAAGAAGGTTTTCCAAGATTACAAAGGGATCTTGACAAGTGGGTCAATGGGCTGAAAAATGGCAGAGACAGTTCAATTTGGATAAAGCTGAGATACAATTTGATACAGCAAATGGGGCAGAACTTGGATAATTCCTGAAGAAGGGCTTATGCCCGAAACGTCGATTCTCCTGTTCCCTGGATGCTGCCTGACCTGCTGCGCTTTTCCAGCAACACATTTTCAGCTCTGATCTCCAGCATCTGCAGACCTCACTTTCTCCTCAATTAATGTAGGGCCTTGGGTAGTGTTGTAGAATAGAGGAATCAGGGGTTCAGGTACATAATTCTTTGAAGTTAAGTCACACATAGACAGGGTAGTTAAAAAGATGTTTAACATGCTTGACTTTAATGCTCAGTCCTTTGAGTATTGGAGTAATGAAGTCATGTCGAGGTCGTACATGACATTATTGAGGCCTTTTCTGAAATACTGTGTCCAGTTCTGATTGCCCAGTTATAGGAAGAACATTATTAAGCTAGAGAGGGTTCAGAAAAGATTTACCAGGATGTTGCCAGGTATGCAAGGTTTCAGTTATAAAAAAGGCTGGCACTTTTTCACTGGAGCATAAGAGGTTGAGAGGTGACCTTATAGAGGTTTATAAAATCATCAGGTGGATTGATAGGGTTAACGGTAGGTTTCCTTTCCCTAGTATGGGGGATTTCAAGACTAGTGACCAGTAAACTGAGAAAACAGCAGCAGGAGTAGGCCATTTTACCCCTTGATCTTGCTTTTCCATTCAATATGATCATGGCTGATCATTCAACTCAATAATCTGTTCCCACTTTCACCCCATATCCATTGATCTCTTTAGTCCCAAGTGTATTTAAAAAGAATGGGTACCCAATGAATACAGTCCACCGATTTCTCAGCAACAAACCCAAACAAGCAGACAAAACACACCCAGAAACCTTAGCCACTCTCCCCTACATCAAAGACATCTCAGAAATGACTGCCAAACTACTCAGCCCACAAACCCATTAACACATTAAAACAGCAGCTAATGAACTTGAAAGACCCTTTACAAACAATGAGCAAAACTAATGTCATTTACAAAATATCGTGCAAGGACTGTAACAAATACTTCATTGGACAAACAGGCAGAAAACTAGCCACCAGGATACATAAACACCAACTAGCCACAAAAAGACATGACCCTCTCTCAATAGCATGAGGAAGGATACCACTTTGATTGGGACAACACATCCACCCTAGGACAAGCCAAACAAAGACATGCATGAGAATTCATAGAAGCATGGCATTCCAATCAGAACTCTATCAACAAACACATCAAGTTAGACATCATCTACCACCCCCTGAGAAAAGAAACAGGAAGTGACTTCAGCACAGGAAATGACTTCATGATAGGAAATGACATCACCAACCCAAAGAAAACCAAACATATAAGTAGAAGGCAGGAATTTTCAGCGGTGCTTCACCTGAGGCCCACTGAAGATGTTATCTAGAAGGGTGACGAAACATCTGGAAATGAACCTTCCAGCTCAGCAAACAAACCTACATCCAAAACCTCAACCTGAGCTATAAATCTTCTCAAGACTTGTGAACATTGTGGGAAGCTAGGGCAGTGATTGCTGGGCCTCTTACTGAAATAGTTGTATCATCGATAGTCGCAAGTGAGGTGCCGGAAAATTGGAGGTTGGCTAACGTGGTGTCACTGTTGAAAAAAGTGGTTAGGACAAGCCAGGGAATATAGACCAGTGAGCCTGATGTCAGTGGTGGGCAAGTTGTTGGAGGGAATCCTGAGGGACAGGATGTACATGTATATGGAAAGGCTAGGACTGATTAGGGATAGTCAACATGGCTTTGTGCGTGGAAAATCATATCTCACAAACTTGATTGAGTTTTTTGAAGAAGTAACAAAGAGGATTGATGAGGGCAGAGCGGTAGATGTGATTTATATGGACTTCAGTAAGGCGTTCGACAAGGTTCCCCATGGGCGACTGGTGAGCAAGGTTAGATCTCATGGAATACAGGGAGAACTAGCCATTTGGATACAGAACTGGCTCAAAG